>NC_138774.1:5481347-5646347 GCF_965119305.1 Pelophylax lessonae | reverse complement strand
CCCCTGCTCACCGGACATCTCACCCATTGAGTATGTTTGGGATGCTCTGGATCGGCGTATACGACAGAGTGTTCCAGGTCCTGCCAATATCCAGGAATTTCGCACTGCCATTGAAGAGGAGTGGACCAACATTCCACAGGAACCAATCACCAACCTGATCAACTCTATGCCAAGGAGATGTGTTGCACTGCATTAGGCAAATGGTGGTCACACCAGATACTGACTGGTTTTTAGAGTCCACCTGTGGTAAATTCAGTTGATTGGACATGATTTGGAAAGGCACACAGCTGTCTATATAAGGTCCCACAGGTAACAGTGCATGTCAGAGCACGAACCAAGCCATGAAGTCCAAGGAATTGTCTGTAGACCTCGGAGACAGGATTGTATGGAGGCACAGATCGGGGGAAGGGTACAGAAACATTTCTGCAGCATTGAAGGTCCCAATGACAGTGGCCTCCATCATCTGTAAATGGAAGAAGTTTGGATCCACCAGGACTCTTCCTAGAGTGGGACGTCTGGCCAAACTGAGTGATCGGGGGAGAAGGGCCTTAGTCAGGGAGGTGACCAAGAAGCCGATGGTCACTCTGACAGAGCTCCAGCATTTCTCTGTAGAGAGAGAAGATCCACCATCTCTGCAGCACTCCACCAATCAGGCCTGTATGGGTGTGGCCAGATGGAAGCCACTCCTCAGTAAAAGTCACATGACAGCCCACCTGGAGTTTCCCAAAAGGCACCTGAAGGACTCTCAGACCATGAGAAACAAAATTCTCTGCTCTGATGAAACAAAGATTGAACTCTTTGACCTGAATGGCAAACGTCATGTCTGGAGGAAACCAGGCACCGCTCATCACCTGGCCAATACCATCCCTACTGTGAAGCATGGTGGTGGCAGCATCATGGTGTGGGGATTTTTTTCAGCAGCAGGAACTGGGAGACTAGTCAGGATGGAGGGAAAGATGAATGCAGCAATGTACAGAGACATCCTGGATGAAAACCTCCTCCAGAGCGCTCTAGACCTCAGACTGGGGCGAAGGTTCATCTTCCAACAGGACAACGACCCTAAGCACACAGCCAAGATAACAAAGGAGTGGCTACGGGACAACTCTGTGAATGTCCTTGAGGGGCCCAGCCAGAGCCCAGACTTGAACCCAATTGAACATCTCTGGAGAGATCTGAAAATGGCTGTGCACCGACCCTCCCCCATTCAACCTGATGGAGCTTGAGAGGTCCTGCAAAGAAGAATGGGAGAAACTGCCCAAAAATAGGAGTGCCGAGCTTATAGCATCATACTCAAAAATACTGGAGGCTGTAACTGGGGCCAAAGGAGCTTCACCAAAGTAAAGGGTGTGAATACTTATGTACATAGGATTTTTTCATTTTTAATACATTTGCAAAGATTTCAAACAAACTTCTCTCACATTGTCATTAGGGGGGATTGTTTGTAGAATTTTGAGGAAAATAATGAATTTAATCCATTTTGGAATAAGGCTGTAACATAACAAAATGTGGAAAAAGTGAAGCGCTGTGAATACTTTCCAGATTCACTGTAGCTTCCTGAAAATATTAAAGCCCCCCAGCCTCAGTACTCCTCTCAAGACCCCTCAGTCTTGATGCAAGCAGTGGAAGGAGTTATGCAAATATAAAATGAGGGGCGGGGCCAGGGACAGTCAGGCTGGGGTCATGAGGCGGGGCCAGGGACAGTCAGGCTGGGGTCATGAGGCGGGGCCAGGGACAGTCAGGCTGGGGTCATGAGGCGGGGCCAGGGACAGTCAGGGGTCATGAGGCGGGGCTCTATCTGACTTGCTGGAGCTTCTGATGCACATTGAGTCACAATGGGGAGAACACAGGGAAACCTTTAGGAACAAGCTTATATGGAAGGCTCCATCATTATAGAACATCACTCCTGAATGCACAGTGTGCGGGACTGTCAGAGTAATCCAGTTCAGTCCAGGAGAGGAGCCCATACAACTGTGCACTGCATAGATGAGCACAGAGACCCAGTGATGACATCACTGGGTCTAAAATAAGGCGTGTCATAAAAATGGGATGGTGTTGATTGAGTATGTTGATAGCGTCTCCTCTCTGACATCTCTGCACTCCTCTTCCCTTTCTCGTTTCCTTGCGGCCCCGCCGGGCGTCTCAGAGAAATCTCCTCTCTGCTGAGCGATTGTTTCCTTTATAAATTAATTAAATTGCTACAAACCAGTTGATCCTGTGCGGGGATGAGCGGGTCCGGACAGGTGTGGGGTGTGTCTGAGACTCTCAGAGGCGAGAATTCGCCACATCATGACGCTGAGAATGAAGCCAGCTTCAGAGATCCCAGGAAACGCCGGCGTCAGATTTTCCGGGTCGCTTCACATATTGTTTGGGGAAAGAAAAAAAGTCAGAATGTGAATTCATTCAGAATGAAACAATGTATCAAACATAAAACTGCGAAATAAAAAAAGAGATCAAAATAATTACTAAGACATTCACTAATATATATGGGAGAGCTCAGTGCGATTCCCCAGCAGTTCTCCAATCACATCACAGGGACGGATCATGTGACTATAGCAAGCAGATCCGCCCACTGAGCACACAGGAAGCAGGAAGTGACTGGAATGCAGCTATCAGTTCCCTATAGAGGCGGGACGGGTGAGAATCTATAATAACATTTGTTACAATGTAATTCATAGAAATACCCAAGATCCTCAGTCCTCAGCTCCTCCAGTCTTCAGTCCTCAAGTGTTGATCATCCAGTGCCCTCCAGCAGCGTTCTTCCAGTCTTCAGTCCTCCAGTGTTGATCGTTCAGTGCCCCCAGCAGTGTTCTTCCAGTCTTCAGTTCTTCACTGTTGATGATCCAGTGCCCCCAGCAGTGTTCTTCCAGTCTTCAGTCCTCCAGTGTTGATCATCCAGTGCTTTCAGCAGTGTTTTTTTAGTCATTAGTCTTCCTGTGTTGATCATTCAGTGCCCCCCAGGAGTGTTCTTCCAGTCTTCAGTTCTCCACTGTTGATGACCGAGTGCCCCGAGCAGTGTTCCTCCGGTCTCCAGTCCTCCAGTGTTGATGATCCAGTGCCCCCAGCAGTGTTCTTCCAGTCTCCAGTCCTCCAGTGTTGATTGTCCAGTGCCCCCAGCAGTGTTCTTCCAGTCTCCAGTCCTCCAGTGTTGATTGTCCAGTGCCACAAGCAGTGTTCTTCCAGTCTCCAGTCCTCCAGTTTTGATGACCGAGTGCCCCGAGCAGTGTTCCTCCGGTCTCCAGTTCTCCAGTGTTGATGGTCCAGTGCCACCAGCAGTGTTCTTCCAGTCTTCAGCCCTCAAGTGTTGATGATCCAGTGCCCCGAGCACCATTCCTTCGGTCTCCAGTTCTCCAGTGTTGATGGTCCAGTGCCTCCAGCAGTGGTCTTCCAGTCTTCAGTCCTGCAGTGTTGATGATCCAGTGCAACTGGCAGTGGTCTTCCAGTCTTCAGTCCTCCAGTGTTGATCATCCAGTGCTTTCAGCAGTGTTTTTTTAGTCATTAGTCTTCCTGTGTTGATCATTCAGTGCCCCCCAGGAGTGTTCTTCCAGTCTTCAGTTCTCCACTGTTGATGACCGAGTGCCCCGAGCAGTGTTCCTCCGGTCTCCAGTCCTCCAGTGTTGATGATCCAGTGCCCCCAGCAGTGTTCTTCCAGTCTCCAGTCCTCCAGTGTTGATTGTCCAGTGCCCCCAGCAGTGTTCTTCCAGTCTCCAGTCCTCCAGTGTTGATTGTCCAGTGCCACCAGCAGTGTTCTTCCAGTCTCCAGTCCTCCAGTTTTGATGACCGAGTGCCCCGAGCAGTGTTCCTCCGGTCTTCAGTTCTCCAGTGTTGATGGTCCAGTGCCACCAGCAGTGTTCTTCCAGTCTCCAGTCCTCCAGTGTTGATTGTCCAGTGCCCCCAGCAGTGTTCTTCCAGTCTCCAGTCCTCCAGTGTTGATTGTCCAGTGCCCCCAGCAGTGTTCTTCCAGTCTCCAGTCCTCCAGTGTTGATTGTCCAGTGCCACCAGCAGTGTTCTTCCAGTCTCCAGTCCTCCAGTTTTGATGACCGAGTGCCCCGAGCAGTGTTCCTCCGGTCTTCAGTTCTCCAGTGTTGATGGTCCGGTGCCACCAGCAGTGTTCTTCCAGTCTCCAGTCCTCCAGTGTTGATGATCCAGTGCCCCGAGCAGTGTTCCTCCGGTCTCCAGTCCTCTAGTGTTGATGATCCAGTGCCCCCAGCAGTGTTCTTCCAGTCTCCAGTCCTCCAGTGTTGATTGTCCAGTGCCACAAGCAGTGTTCTTCCAGTCTCCAGTCCTCCAGTGTTGATTGTCCAGTGCCACCAGCAGTGTTCTTCCAGTCTTCAGCCCTCAAGTGTTGATGATCCAGTGCCCCGAGCACCATTCCTTCGGTCTCCAGTTCTCCAGTGTTGATGGTCCAGTGCCTCCAGCAGTGGTCTTCCAGTCTTCAGTCCTGCAGTGTTGATGATCCAGTGCAACTTGCAGTGGTCTTCCAGTCTTCAGTCCTCCCAGTGTTGATGATACATTCCCCCCAACAATGTTCTTCCAGTCTTCAGTTCTCCGGTGTTGATTGTCCAGAGCCTCCAGCAGTGTTCTTCCAGTTTTCAGTCCTCCAGTGTTGATGATCCAGTGCCTCCAGCACTGTTTTTCCACTCTCCAGTTCTCTAGTTGTTGATGATCCAATGCCTCCAGCAGTGTTCCTTCAGTCCTCCAAGTTGGCGATCCAATGCCCCTAGCATTTTCTTACTGGTCGCAGACAAGGGGGACCCTGGCTGGTCTTCTTCACTTCCTTCTGTTTAAATGTTGGGTCTTCATAGACGAGTATCTGCACCACAATGCTGTAAACAGTTTTTATAGAAGCAGCTATATACAGTATATCCTATTTGCCTAAGCCAGTCCGGCCATTCTCCTCCGACCTCTCCCATATAGAAGGCGTCTTCCCCACAGCTTACTGAAGGGGTTCGTTTTTTCAAACCTCTTCTATAGACCCTTTAGACTGCATTGGGGAAAAAGCTTAGGAGGTCAGCATTGTCTGAGATGCTGCAACCACCATGTCTGCCACCAACAATTCTTCCATTACCAGGGACTCCTAGATCAGAATCTTCACCATCAATCCTTCTAAGACCAGAGACTTCAAAATAAGAATCTTCACCAACAATCCTTCTGTGACCAGAGACTCTGAGATCAGAATTTTCACCATCAATCCTTCCATGACCAGATCAGAATCTTCACCATTAAGAACTTCCATGACCAGAGACTCCGAGATCAGAATGTTCACCAAGGATCCTTTCATGTCCAGATACTCCGAGATCAGAATCTTCACCATTGATCCTTCTATGACCAGAGACCCCAAGATCAGAATCTTCACCATTAATCCTTCTATGACCAGACTTCAAAATAAGAATCTTCACCAACAATCCTTCCATGACCAGATCAGAATCTTCACCATTTAGACCTTCCATGACTAGAGACTCCGAGATCAGAATGTTCACCAAGGATCCTTTCATGTCCAGAGACCCCAAGATCAGAATCTTCACCATTGATCCTTCTATGACCAAACTTCAAAATAAGAATCTTCACCAACAATCCTTCCATGACCAGATCAGAATCTTCACCATTGATCCTTCTATGACCAAAGACTCTGAGATCAGAATCTTCACCAAGGATCCTTCCATGACCAGAGCCTCTGAGATCAGAATCTTCACCAACAATCCTTCCAAGACCAGAGACTCCAAGATCAGAATCTTCACCATTAAGACCTTCCATGACCAGAGACTTCGAGATCAGAATCATCACTAACAATCCTTCAATGACCAGAGACTCCGAGATCAGAATCTTCACCGTTGATCCTTCTATGACCAAAGACTCTGAGATCAGAATCTTTACCTACACTCCTTCGATGGCCAGAGACTCCGAGATCAGAATCTTCACCATCGATCCTTCCATGACCAGAGACTCCTAGATTAGAATCTTCACCATCGATCCTTCCATGGGCAGAGACTCTGAGATCAGAATCTTTACCTACACTTCTTCGATGACCAGAGACTCCGAGATCAGAATCTTCAGCCATAAAGCGTGGTTATCTATCTATCTATCTATCTATCTATCTATCTATCTATCTATCTATCTATCTATCTATCTATCTATCTATGTTAATATCTATTATTTATGTAGATCTCTGTAGATATGAGCCTTGTGCTCCTTTTGATAATATAACACCCGGAAGGTGATGGATGATAGTTGCTTTACAATGTGATTCCAGGTCTATTTATCTTCCCACCTTTCAGTGTAGAACATTCTGTCTCCTCCATACAATAGATAAACATTTGTATCTTCTCCAGTTTGGCGATGTGTTTTCTGGGGAAGGATGCCAATAGACCTGAAGGAATATCCTGAATAGTGGAGGAGATCTTATCTGTGCTTATCCCTCCGATCTTGTAAACTCGGCCAAAAATGTGAAGCTTTATCCATTCATTTATTTTTCATTTATTGATTCATAGCTTATAATTAGACTGAAGAGTTCTGAATCACATGTGACACTCAGATGCCGATTCATATACACTATATTGTCGAAAGTATTGGGACGCCGGCCTTTACACACACATGAACTTTAATGGCATCCCAGTCTTAGTCTGTAGGGTTCAATATTGAGTTGGCTCCACCCTTTGCAGCTATAACAGCTTCAACTCTTCTGGGAAGGCCGTCCACAAGGTTTAGGAGTGTCTATGGGAATTTTTCACCATTCTTCCAGAAGGGCATTTGTGAGGTCAGGTCAGGAAAAAAAGATTCTTTTTTTTTTTCAGTTTTGGACAGAGTGGAGAGGGATTAGACCCCCTGTCAGTTTGTTTTTTGCTGTTTGGGGCGTGTTTTGGGTTGTCACCAGAAAAGGAATGGATGGGAAATCTTCCAATGGGGACAACCAGGGGATCCCATCACTTTGGAGGGATTTCCTCTCACTTCCTGTTTTGGCTATGGAACACATGACAGGAGTTATAACCCTCCCCTACTCTATCCTAAATGAAGGGGAGAGGAAATGCTTTCTCCTCCATCTGCAAAGTTACAATGTACAGTCTGATCACTGGGGGAGGGGAGATGGAGGAAATGACTCCTCCTCCTTCTACAAAGTTACAATGTACAGTCTGATAGTCTTCCATCATTGGTATCAGTTAGAGCAGGGGTGTCCAAACTATGGCCCCCTAGCTGTTCAGGAACTACAATTCCCATGAAGCATTGTAAAATCTCTGACATTCAAAGACATAACTAGGCTTGATGGGAATTGTAGTTCCTGAACAGCTGGAGGGCCATAGTTTGGACACCCCTGAGTTAGAGGAATAGTGCCCCATCATTGGTGTCAGTGGGAGGAATAGTGCCCCATCATTGGTGTCAGTGGGAGGAATAGTGCCCCCTCATTGGTGTCAGTGGAAGGAATAGTGTCCCATCATTGGTGTCAGTGGGAGGAATAGTGTCCCATCATTGGTGTCAGTGGGAGGAATAGTGCCCCATCATTGGTGTCAGTGGGAGTAATAGTGCCCCATCATTGGTGTCAGTGGGAGGAATAGTGCCCCATCATTGCTGTAATTGAGTGGGAAGAATCATGCCCCATCTTTAGTGTCAGTGTGGGGGGGGGGGGAATTATATCCCAGGGGCCAAATAAAAGCAAGCAAAGGGCCACATTTGGCCCCCCCTTGGTCACAGTTTGGAGAGCACTGATGTAGAGTATAAGAGAATTGGTGATAAGAGAGATCTCTGCTCTGTGCAGGTGAAGAGGAGGAACAGCTCCCTCTCGGGGCCGGAACAGCTGGATGCTCGTTACTTCGGTGAACTGCTGGCAGAGCTGAGTCGTAAAAACAATGATCTGTACAGCTGCCTCATGCAACACGTGGAGAAGATCGGAGCCAGGTATTCCTACCCTGCACTGTACCCCATGTACCCTGCACTGCACTCCATGTACCCTGCACTGTACCCCATTTACCCCGCACTGTACCCCATTTACCCCGCACTGTACCCCATTTACCCCCATGTACTCTGCACTGTACCCCATGAACACCACACTGTACACTGTGTACTCTGCACTGCACCCCATGTACCCTGTACTGCACCCCATGTACCCTGCACTGTACCCCATGTACCCTGAACTGTACTCTATGTACCCCGCGCTGCACCCCATGTACCCCGCACTGCACCCTATGTACCCTGCAATGTACCCCGCACTGCACCCCATGTACCCTGCACTGCACCCTATGTACCCTGCAATGTACCCCGCACTGCACCCCATGTACCCCGCACTACATTCCATGTAACCTGCACTGCACCTTATGTGCCCCCCACTGCACCACATGTACCCCTCACTGCACCCCATGTAGCCCACACTGCACCCCATGTAGCCCACACTGCACCCCATGTACCCTGCACTGTACCTCATGTACCCTCCACTGCACACCATATACCCCGCTCTATTTCCCCCTGTGTATCCCAAACATCACCCCATGTATCCCGCACTGCATCCCATGAACCCTGCACTGCACCCCATGCTGCACCCAATGTAACCCACACTGCACCCCATGTACCTCACACTGCACCCCATGTACCCCACACTGCACCCCATGTATCCAGCACTGTACTACATGTACCCTGCACTGAACGCCATATACCCCGCTCTGATCCCCCCTATGTACCCCGCACTGCACCCCATGTACCCTGCTCTGATCACCTCATGTACCCTGCACTGCACCCCATGAACCACCCTGCACCTCATGTACCCCCACACTGCACACAATGTAACCCGCACTGTGCATCATGCGCCCCACACTGCACCCCATGTACCCTGCACTGCACCCCACACTGCACCCAATGTACCCCACACTGCACCCCATGTACCCCACTGCACTCCGGGTGCCCTGCACCTCTCTATGAGCTTTTATATAGACAGTCAGACTTAGGAGGCTTCATCTCTATCCTCTGCTCTCAGCGGGCACAAGGTATATCTGGTGCAATGAATCCCAATATTAATCCATTTTATTTATGAAAACAAAAATGTAGTAACTGTTTTATAATTTTTTAAAAGTTTTCTAAATTGATTGCTAGATTGTATATTCTTGTTCCAAGCCGTGATTCTCCATGCAGCGTCCATTGTTCCTTCTGATAACTGACTTTGTGTTGTATTTGCAGGAGACCATCGGATTCCGAGAACCAGGTACGTCACCGCTTCTACATCCCCCTCATTCCTTTTTATTTACTATGTCGCTTGTCTTACCAAATGTTTCACAAGAAAACTAGTACTGGTCTCTGATTGGCCTGTCTGTGTGAACTCAACAATTACCCCCCTGCACAAGTGCTAAGGTGACCATACACTATGACTATGGCATTTGACTGTACAACCTCCTTCAGATGCAGTGCAGGAACCTACCTGATTTGCTGTGTGCTCCCCTGATGTGATGGGGGGCCTTCTGATGTAATGGAGGGCCTCTAATGTGATGGGGGAGGGGGGGCTCTGATGTGATGGGGGCCTCTAAAGTAATGAGATGTTCTCTGATGTAATGGGGACCTCTGTGATGGGGGACCTTCTGATGTAATGGGGGGGGGCCTCTAATGTGATGGGGGGCCTCTGATGTAATGGGGGGGGGCCTCTAATGTGATGGGGGGCCTCTGATGTAATGGAGGGCCTCTAATGTGATGGGGGAGGGGGGGCTCTGATGTGATGGGGGCCTCTGATGTAATGAGATGGTCTCTGATGTAATGGGGACCTCTGATGTGATGGGGTGACTTCTGATGTGATGAGGGGGCCTTTGATTTGATGGGGGGACTTCTAATGTGATGGGAGGATCTCTGATGTGATGGGGAGACCTCTGATGTGATTGGGGGGGGAGAGACCTCTGATGTAATGGAAGGACTTCTGATGTAATGGGAGGATCTCTGATGTGATGGGGGACCTCTGATGTGATGGGAGGATCTCTGATGTGATGGGGGACCTCTGATGTGATGGGGGGACCTCTGATGTGATGGGGGACCTCTGATGTGATGGGGGGACCTCTGATGTGATGGGGGACCTCTGATGTGATGGGGAGACTTCTGATGTGATGGGGAGACTTCTGATGTGATGGGGAGATCTCTGATGTGATGGGGAGACCTCTGATGTGATGGGGAGACCTCTGATGTGATGGGGAGACTTCTGATGTGATGGGGAGATCTCTGATGTGATGGGGAGACCTCTGATGTGATGGGGAGACCTCTGATGTGATGGGGAGACTTCTGATGTGATGGGGAGATCTCTGATGTGATGGGGGGACCTCTGTTGTGATGGGGAGACCTCTGATGTGATGGGGGGGACCTCTGATGTGATGGGGAGACTTCTGATGTGATGGGGGGACCTCTGATGTGATGGGGAGACCTCTGTTGTGATGGAGGGCCTTTGATGTGATGGGGAGACCTCTGATGTGATGGAAGGTTCTCTGATGTGATGGGGGGACCTCTGATGTGATGGAAGGTCCTCTGATGTGATGGGGGACCTCTGATGTGATGGAATGTCCTCTGATGTGATGGGGAGACCCCTGATGTGATGGGGAGACCTCTGTTGTGATAGAGGGCCTCTGATGTGATGGGGAGACCTCTGATGTGATGGAAGGTCCTCTGATGTAATGGGGAGACCTCTGATGTGATGGAAGGTCCTCTGATGTGATGGGGAGACTTCTGATGTGAAGGGGAGACCTCTTATGTGATGGAGGACCTCTGATGTGATGGGGGACCTCTGATATGATGGGGGACCTCTGATGTGATGGGGAGACCTCTGTTGTGACGGAGGACCTCTGATGTGATGGGAGACCTCTGATGTGATGGGGAGACCTCTGATGTGATAGGGAGACCTCTGGTGTGATGGGGAGACCTCTGATGTGATGGGGAGACCTCTGATGTGATGGGGAGACCTCTGTTGTGATGGAGGGCCTCTGATGTGATGGGGAGACCTCTGATGTGATGGAGAGACCTCTGTTGTGATGGAGGGCCTCTGATGTGATGGGGAGACCTCTTATGTGATGGGGAGACCTCTGATGTGATGGGGGACCTCTGATGGGGGACCTCTGATATGATGGGGGACCTCTGATGTGATGGGGAGACCTCTGATGTGATGGGGAGACCTCTGATGTGATGGGGAGACCTCTGATGTGATGGGAGACCTCTGATGTGATGGGAGACCTCTGATGTGATGGGGAGACCTCTGATGTGATGGGGAGACCTTTGGTGTGATGGGAAGACCTCTGATGTAATGGAAGGACCTCTGATGTGATGGGGAGACCTCTGATGTGATGGGGAGACCTTTGGTGTGATGGGGAGACCTCTGATGTGATGGGGAGACCTTTGGTGTGATGGGGAGACCTCTAATGTAATGGAAGGACCTCTCATGTGATGGGGAGACCTCTGATGTGCTGGAAAGGGGTTTTTGATGTGATTGTGCAAACTTCTGATATGACAGGGGGGGGGGGGGGGAGGCCTCTGATGTAATGGAAGGTTGTTTGCATTTTCCCAGGCTCAGGTTTCCCATTGACAAGTGACATTTACATTTTTTACAAGTCAAATGTGGGGGGACTCAAGATTTTGCACACTTTAAAGATGGAGAAATGCTGGTATAGTGTAAGGGTAACTTTATATGGAAGCAGCTTTATATACGTTCCCAGTGGGGTCCCCTCTATAGCTCACCCCAGTTCCTGGATGGTTACAATGTTGTCACCTGTGTTCTTACAGCTGCAGAGGAAACTCTTTAGTCTGCTCCGTATACATTGAGTACAGTTATGGAAACGTTCGGTCCCTGACATGGCGCATGGCGACTATTCTGTGTTTGGTGTCTTTTTTATTGTGTTCTTGTGTTATCATTGGTGTGACAATAGTCCTAGCAGATCATGCAACTGCTATTGGACCCTCGCAATCAATTTCCGTCCTCCAAAAAATATGAATTATTTCTTTGTAAATCTTCCCAATAAAATTGAAATGAAATAAAAAGATTTTCTTTTTTTTTTTTTTTCTTTTAACCAGGCCACTCAAAAATTCTAGATGTATAATACAGTGCAGCTGCTATCTAGAAGATGTAAAAAAAAAAAAAGAAAAACACCCAAGGGTTAATATTTTAAAAACAATGTTCAAAAAGTATCATATCACAATAAGTAATTCACCAGAAATATTCTGTGGATGGTGGGACTTTATGCACTTTTATCATTTTTTTTATTTATTTATTTATTTTATTTATATTATTTATTTATTTATTTATTTTTTTGCACTGGACACTTTATAGAGTGGTAATATACTGTATATTGGTATAAAGAAGAACCTTCATGCACTAGTCTTTGTTAGACATGTGCAGTTTGTTTCGTTCCAAATTGAAATTCGAACACATTTTCCATTTTCAGAAATTTGGATGTATCCGAATTTTCGAATTACAATAGTACTGAATTTAAACGAATCCGAAAAATAATGAAAAAAATTTGGATGAAATTAGAATCAATTCAAATAGTTTTTGATTTTGGAAACTTTTTGAATTCGAAAAGTCTTCGATTTGTTTTCCGGTTTCCAAAGAGAATAAAATAGAATAGAAAGTAAAGGAATATTATAGAAAAAAATAGAATACAATGAAAAAAAAATAGAATAAAATATAAAGAATATAACCATCTTCTGAAATTCGAATTTCAAATAGAATAAATTTGAATACACAAGAAAAGAGTAAAATAGAAAAAAATGGAATGAAAAAAAAAAAGCATAGAAAATATTAAAAAAATCAATAGAATATAATAAATATAACCATTTCCCAAAATTCAAATAGAATCAATTTGAATTTGAATGGAATAGAAAATAATAGATCGGAATAGAATAGAAAATAACAGAATAGTATAGAATAAAACAGACTAGAATAGAATAGAACGAATATAACCATCTTCCGAAATTCACATTTTTTATAGAATAAATTTGAATTTGAATCGGAAAAAATAAAATAGAAAACAATAGAATATAAAATAATAGAATAGAATAAAAATAATAGAAAAATAAAATAATTAACAAAACAATAGAATAGAATATAACCATTTTCCAAAATCCAAATAGAATCAATTCAAATTTAAATAGAATAGAAAAGAATAGATTAGATGAGCATATCAAGATTGTTATATTCTTTCCATTCTATTCTGTTGTTTTTTTTCTATACTATTCTGTTATTTTCTAATCTATTATTTTCCATTCTATTCAAATTGATTCTATTTGAATTTTGGGAAATGGTTATATTCTTTCTATTCTATTCTGTTGTTTATTTTTTGTTTTTTTTATTCTTTTCTATTTTGTTCTTTTATTTTCTGTCACATTTTGTTCTGTTTTTCTCTACTATATTCTACTCTTTTTTATTTTCTGTTATATTCTTTTATATTCTATTATATTTTTTTTTTCTATCCTATTCCTTTATCTTCTTTTCTATTTTATTTCTTTGGAAATTAGAAAACAAATCGAAAACTTTTCGAATTTGGAAGATCTGAATCGATTCGAATACGAAAAATGAAACGAATTCCGAAAATGAATTAAACGGATTAAACTAACTTAACTAAACAAATTTATGCAAATAACGAATCGAAACAAAAATGAATGAATTGTCCTGCACATGTCTTGCTGCATTTTTGGTGCACATTTGGCAAACCGCACCAAAAAATGCACCTCCTATTGAAATGCATTGAAAACGCAGCAAGAACGCATCAAAAATGCACCCGTGTTGCATTTTTGATGCATTTTTTAAATCACATGACCTATAAAGAACATACAACAGGCAAGGTAAAATCACGTCAAAAATCAAGTTTTCGTTTTTTTTGTCCTTTCGGCACAGCTCGTGACCCGAGTTCTCCTCTTTTCTCTCTTCTAGGAAGACGTCGAATCGCTGATCCCAAAAGGCGTCTCTGAACTCACCAAACAGCAAATCCGTTACCTGCTGCAGGTGAGACTCCGCAGAAAACACAAAATATCCTTTTATTTATTCTTTGGTTTGTTTCTGTCTGATCTGCTTATATATTGATTATCTGTTCGTATATTGATTGATTATTTGCACTGATTGTCATTCTAATTTCCTGGTTAGATGAGGCAGACGTCCGATAAGTCGATGAAACTTGTTCTGGCGACCTTCAACAGCCTGCGGGAGGAACTCGGACATTTACAGGAGGATCTGAATGTAAGTGGGGACACCCCCAGAGTACGCGGCCCTAAACAAACGTGATTGGCCGCAGTGCGGTTATTTGTATTTGCGGGCACAGGAAAAGCGCCTCGTATTTGTCTTCCTTCGTTTGCTTTTTGTTCTGTAAAAAGTAACTGACCGCCTTTTATAGCGCATTCCGTGTTCTGTATTTTGGGAGATGTGAGGGAACCGCATGGCACCCCGCTTAGGTGCCTCCGCCCAAACAGCGCCCCCTGCCTTCCAAACCGTTCCAAGCTGGCCGATTCATACCATAAACGCCATCCGCATGCGTTCCAGATGCTTTTCTGCGTGTGCGTTTTTGAAGCCTTTTTTATGAGTTGAAGTGCGTTTTTGATGCAGTGCATTTTTTCCCCCCTCTTTTTTCTTAGCCTTAAATAAGGACGAGTGTGCAGTGCGTTTAGGTGTGTTCCAGTGCGTTTTTTATGCATTTCACAGCGTTCCAGTACAGTCCAGTGCTGTAAAAATACAGCATGTTCGGGCCAGTTCACACCACATGCATTTTTTTTTCTGCATCAAAAACGCATGGAATGTAGGTTATATGGTTTCCAATGCCATAGTTCACAGTAGTGCGTTCCAGTTCCAGAAAAAAAAAAAAAGTAGAACAAACTTAATTTTTCCTGCACTGGACTGCACTGGAATGCTGTAAAACGCACCAAAAACGCACTGGAACACACATGTCCTTATTTAGGGCCAGTTCACACCACATGTGATCCAGTGCGTTTTTTTTCTATGCACCAAAAATGCATGGAAAGAAGGTTATATGGTTTCCAATGGCAGAGTTCACACCAGTTCCAGTGCGTTCATATCATAGAAACGCAGTCCAGATGTGTTCCAGATGCTTTTCTGCATGTGCGTTTTTGATGCTTTTTTTATGAGTTGAAGTGCATTTTGATGCAGTGCATTTTTTCCCCATCATTTTTCTTAGCCTTAAATAAGGACATGTGCGTTCCTGCATTTTTCCTGCACTGGAACGCTGTAAAACGCCTCACAAATGCACTGGAACACACATGTCCTTATTTAGGGCCAGTTCACACCACATGTGGTCCAGTGAGTTTTTCTTTTTCTGCACCAAAAACGCATGGAAAGTAGGTTATATGGTTTTCAATGGCAGAGTTCACACCAGTTCCAGTGCGTTCATACTATAGAAACGCAGTCCAGATGCATTCCAGATGCTTTTCTGCATGTGCATTTTTGACGGGTTTTTTTATGAGTTAAATGTGCGTTTTTTAAGCAGTGCATTTTCCCCCCTCTTTTTTCTTTGCCTTAAATAAAGACGTGTGTGCAGTGCGCTTTTGGTGCATTTAGGTGCATTTCAGCGCATTTTTTATGCGTTTTACAGCATTCCAGTACAGTGTAGTAAAAATGCAGCATGTTCGGGCCAGTTCACACCACATGCAGTCCAGTGCGTTTATTTTCTGCATCAGAAACGCTTAGAAAGTTGGTTATACGGTTTCCAATGGCATCATTCACACCAGTGCGTTCCAGTTCCAGAAAAAAAAAAAGTAGAACATGCTGCACTGGACTGTACTGGAACGCTGTAAAACGCACTGGAAAACACGTGTCCTTATTTAGAGCCAGTTCACACCACCTGCAGTCCAGTGCGTTTGTTTTTCTGCATCAAAAACGCATGGAAAGTAGGTTATATGGTTTCCAATGGCAAAGTTCACACCAGTGCTTGCAGTTCCTGTGCGTTCCAGTTCTGAAAAAAAAAAAAAAGTAGTACATGCTGCATTTTTCCTGCACTGGAACGCTGTAAAATGCATCAAAAATGCACTGGAACACACGTGTCCTTATTTAACCACTTGCCGACCGCCGCAAGTACATTTACTGCAGCGGTCAGCCCCTCCTGGGCAAAGTGACGTATGGGTACGTCACTCGTCCGCAATCCAATAGGGGGCGAGCGCGTGCCTCCGGAGGCGGGCTCCCGCCCCCGCTCGTTCCCTGCCATCACCGCACGAGTGACCGGCAGCTCCGATGTCCGCCGGTCACTCGCGATCTCCCGCTGGAGAGGGAGAAAGGCAGGCGGATGATGTAAGCAAAGCTGTCTGTCATTCTCCCTGATGTAACTGCAGAGATCATACGATCCTGCTATGTAGGATCGTATGTCTCTGTGGTTACATCACAAGCCACGCCCCTTTACAGTTAGAATCACGCCCCTAAGGACACACTTAACCCCTTGATCACTAATAAAGTTAACCCCTTCCCTGCCAGTGTCATTAGTACAGTGACAGTGAATATTTTTAGCACTGATTACTGCAGTAATGTCACTGGTCACCCCAAAAAAGTGTCAAAAATGTCAGTTAGGGGTCCGATCTGCAATGTCGCAGTCTTGCAAAAAATCGCAGATCGCCGCCATTACTAGTTAAAAAAAAAAAAACAATAAAAATGACATAAATCTTTCCCGTAATTAGTAAACTTAATAACTTTTGCGCAAACCAATCAAAATACGCTTTTTGCGATTTTTTTTTTTTTTTTTTTTCACCAAAAATATGTAGCAGAAAACAAATAAGCCTAAAATGTTAAAAAAAATTAGATTTTTAAATTTTTTTTTTGGGGGGGGGGGGGAATTTCATATAAAAAAAATGTGAAAGATATTGTTATTTTTTCAGAATTGTCGCTCTTTTTTTGTTTATAGCGCAAAAAATTAAAATCGCACAGGTGATCAAATACCACCAAAAGAAAGCTCTATTTGTGGGAAAAAAGGACGTCAATTTAATTTGGGTACAGCGTCGTACGACCGCGCAATTGTCCGTTAAAGTCACGCAGTGCAGAATCACAAAATAAGGCCCTGGTCTTTGAGCAGCCAAATCCTCCGGGGCTAAAGTGGTTAAGGTTAAGAAAAAAGAGGGGGGGGGGGGAATGCACTGGAACGCATCAAAAACGCATCAAACACAAGCATGCAGAAAAGGATCTGGACTGCCCCCAGACTGCGTTTCTATGGTGTGAACTGACCCTTCTACTTTTTTTTTGGCACGCACTGGAAGGCACTGGTGTGAACTCACTCAGGGCAGGGGCTTCTGGAGGGGACTGCATGCTAGCCTCTTGCCTACTGACTATGGGCCCTGGCTTGTGAGGGAACACGGCTCTTTGTGGGGTGTATGCTGGGGGGACCCCTGGAATAATGTCACTTTGGATCCAGGTCTCCCCAAGACACACAGACTCCGGGACTCTAGGCCTAGGATCCATTTTCATGGTCAGGTGGGGCTTCTTGGGTGCAGGGGTAATGGGGAAACATACTGGGTGTAGTGGTCAGGTGAGGTTTCTTAGGTATTGGGGTCACCTTGAGAGATGATGGGTGTCATGATCAGATGGGGTTTCCTGTGTGCAGAGGTCACAGGGAGGTATGCTGGGTGACATGGGTCAGGTGAGGTTTCCTGATTGCAGGGGTCATAGGGAAACATACTGGATGAAGTGGTCAGGTGGGGTTACCTAGGTATTGGGGTCACGATGAGAGATGCTGGTTGTCATGGTCAGGTGGGGTTTTCTGGGTGCAGGGGTCATGGGGAAACATACAGGATGTAGTGGTCAGGTGGGGTTTCTTAGGTATTGGGGTGACAATGCAAGATGCTGGTGTCATGGTCAGGTGAGGTTTCCAGGGTATTGGGGACACGTGGAGACATGCTGGGTGACATGGGTCAGGTGAGGTTTCCTGGGTATTGGGGTCACGTGGAGACATGCTGGGTGACATGGGTCAGGTGAGGTTTCCAGGGTATTGGGGACACGTGGAGACATGCTGGGTGACATGGGTCAGGTGAGATTTCCTGGGTATTGGGGACACGTGGAGACATGCTGGGTGACATGGGTCAGGTGAGGTTTCCTGGGTATTGGGGCCACGTGGAGACATGCTGGGTGACATGGGTCAGGTGAGGTTTCCTGGGTATTGGGGACACGTGGAGACATGCTGGGTGACATGGGTCAGGTGAGATTTCCTGGGTATTGGGGACACGTGGAGACATGCTGGGTGACATGGGTCAGGTGAGGTTTCCTGGGTATTGGGGTCACGTGGAGACATGCTGGGTGACATGGGTCAGGTGAGGTTTCCAGGGTATTGGGGACACGTGGAGACATGCTGGGTGACTTGGGTCAGGTGAGGTTTCCAGGGTATTGGGGACACGTGGAGACATTCTGGGTGACATGGGTCAGTTGAGGTTTCCAGGGTATTGGGATCACACGGAGACATGCTGGGTGACTTGGGTCAGGTGAGGTTTACAGGGTATTGGGGACACGTGGAGACATGCTGGATGACATGGGTCAGGTGAGATTTCCAGGGTATTGGGGACACGTGGAGACATTCTGGGTGACATGGGTCAGGTGAGGTTTCCAGGGTATTGGGGACACGTGCAGACATACTGGGTGAAATGGGTCAGGTGAGGTTTCCTGGGTATTGGGGATATGTGGAGACATGCTGGGTGACATGGGTCAGGTGAGGTTTCCAGGGTATTGGGGTCCTGTGGAGACATGCTGGGTGACATGGGTCAGGTGAGGTTTCCAGGGTATTGGGGACACGTGCAGACATACTGGGTGACATGGGTCAGGTGAGGTTTCCTGGGTATTGGGGACACGTGGAGACATACTGGGTGACATGGGTCAGGTGAGATTTCCAGGGTATTGGGGACACGTGGAGACATGCTGGGTGACATGGGTCAGGTGAGGTTTCCAGGGTATTGGTGACACGTGGAGACATGCTGGGTGACATGGGTCAGGTGAGGTTTCCTGGGTATTGGGGACACGTGGAGACATGCTGGATGACATGGGTCAGGTGAGATTTCCAGGGTATTGGGATCACACGGAGACATGCTGGGTGACATGGGTCAGTTGAGGTTTCCAGGGTATTGGGGACACGTGGAGACATGCTGGGTGAGATGGGTCAGTTGAGGTTTCCAGGGTATTGGGGACACGTGGAGACATAATGGGTGACATGGGTAAGGTGAGGTTTCCTGGGTATTGGGGACACGTGGAGACATGCTGGGTGACATGGGTCAGGTGAGGTTTCCAGGGTATTGGGGACACGTGGAGACATAATGGGTGACATGGGTCAGGTGAGGTTTCCTGGGTATTGGGGACACGTGGAGACATGCTGGGTGACATGGGTCAGGTGAGGTTTGCAGGGTATTGGGGACACGTGGAGACATGCTGGGTGACATGGGTCAGGTGAGGTTTCCTGGGTATTGGGGTCACGTGGAGACATACTGGGTGACATGGGTCAGGTGAGGTTTCCTGGGTATTGGGGATACGTGGAGACATGCTGGGTGACATGGGTCAGGTGAGGTTTCCTGGGTATTGGGGATACGTGGAGACATGCTGGGTGACATGGGTCAGGTGAGGTTTCCAGGGTATTGGGGACACGTGCAGATATACTGGATGACATGGGTCAGGTGAGGTTTCCTGGGTATTGGGGATACATGGAGACATGCTGGGTGACATGGGTCAGGTGAGGTTTCCTGGGTATTGGGGTCACGTGGAGACATACTGGGTGACATGGGTCAGGTGAGGTTTCCAGGGTATTGGGGTCATGTGGAGACATACTGGGTGACATGGGTCAGGTCAGGTTTCCAGGGTATTGGGGACACGTGGAGACCTACTGGGTGACATGGGTCAGGTGAGGTTTCCAGGGTATTGGGGACACGTGGAGACATACTGGGTGACATGGGTCAGGTGAGGTTTCCAGGGTATTGGGGACACGTGGAGACATACTGGGTGACATGGGTCAGGTGAGGTTTCCAGGGTATTGGGGACACGTGGAGACATACTGGGTGACTTGGGTCAGGTGAGGTTTCCAGGGTATTGGCGACACGTGGAGACTTACTGGGTGACATGGGTCAGGTGAGGTTTCCAGGGTATTGGGGACACGTGGAGACATACTGGGTGACATGGGTCAGGTGAGGTTTCCAGGGTATTGGGGACACGTGGAGACATGCTGGGTGACATGCTGGGTGACTTGGGGCAGGCGAGGTTTCCAGAGTATTGGGGTCACGTGGAGGCATACTGGGTGACGTAGGTCAGGTGAGGTTTCCTGGGTATTGGGGTCACGTGGAGACATGCTGGGTGACATGGGTCAGGTGAGGTTTCCTGGGTATTGGGGTCACGTGGAGACATGCTGGGGGACATGGGTCAGGTGAGGTTTCCAGGGTATTGGGGCCATGTGGAGACATACTGGGTGACATGGGTCAGGTGAGGTTTCCTGGGTATTGGGGTCACGTGGAGACATACTGGGTGACATGGGTCATGTGGGGTGTGTTGGGTGGAGGAGCACTGAAACCTTGGCACAATGCAGTCATTGATGTCACATTATGGGAGCAGTGTGGGAGTTTTGTGTAACAGGTCCGACCAGGAGAACATGAATTAGGAATGTTGTATATATAATAGAAGGGTGTTTTATATCTGAGCAGGCGGGGGCTGGGAGACACTGAAATCTCAACACACGTTCATTTAAGAACAGCAAAGAGCCCCTTGTGGTCACCTGTACACCCTCTCTGCTCCTCTCTGATCCCATCTCATAGTGTATAGAGGATAATGCAAACTCTGCCCCCTACTGGATTCACCAGCAAGTGCAGAGAACCAGTGGGCGGAGCTCTGACTCTGAATTCAAGAATGTCTCTCATCCCCTGAAGGTGGTCACAGACATGTGAAGGTTGTAGTCATTTCGATGACTTGATCTGACCAGTCGACATGTCTATTGGCCAGTGGGGTCCTAAACATGTATGACTCCTATTCTACATCTGTATTATCTCTTCCCTGCTCCCATTATAAAGCCACAAACCATCCCACCACCCCAATACAATTGGATTTATTTTGTTTCTCAAATTCCCAGCCCAAGTCATCCTGATAACTGAAAAGAGTTCTCAGCCTATCAGGGTGTAGGATTTCATGCCGTCACTCACTGTAATAAACAATTCTACATCTGCTGCGCCTAGTACGAGTGTACCTTCAATAATTTGATGATCTCAACAGCAGCTGACAAAATATTGTGAAATTAATGATATTACAAACATAAAAAGAGAAATAGTGCAGCGCTAGATAGTAAATGACATAAACCAGTGGAAAAGTCCACGTCCACAAAGATGGAACAGCGTACAGAGGCCACCACCGACACCCAACAACACAGCCTCTTACCATCCAAACATAACCCTCATTACAAAGGTCTGAGCCAGCGATGTTTGTATCGCCAGTTGGCCCTTGGATTGTGACGGTACCTCTTTCCTCCTCTCTCAAGCGATTTTCCCCAGGTCTTGTATAACTCATAAAAACAAACAAAATACTCTCCATAGTGTAGGCATCTCAAGCCAATTTATTATAAATTAACTTCAAAAACTCACTCACATGGTGAAGATGAAAAAACCAGCGTATTATTATAGAAAAATCTCCAGCTGACCCTACGCGTTACGTCATCAGATGACGTCATCTTGCTGATTGATTTCTATAATAACACGCTGGTTTTTTTCATCTTCACCATGTGTTTTGTTTTTAAAGTTAATTTATAGTAAATTGGCTTGAGATGCCTACACTATGAAGAGTATTTTTATATGAGTTATATAAGTCCTGCGGAAGTTCGCTTGAGAGAGGAGGAAAGAGGAACCGGCAGTCCAAAGGCCCACTGGAGATAGGTCTGAACCAGTGATGTTTGTATCTGCCAGTACCTCTTTCCTCCTCTCTCAAGCGATCTTCCCCAGGACTTGTATAACTCATATAAAAGCAAACAAAATACTCTCCATAGTGTAGGTGTCTCAAGCCAATTTACTATAAATTAAATTTAAAAACTCACTCACATGGTGAAGATGAAAAAAACAGCGTGCTATTATAGAAATCAATCAGTGTTGCAAACCAACAAGATGGCCGCCGCATCCCTGCATGTACTAGCTTCATGCACCTCCAGCTGACCCTACGCGTTTCGTCATCAGATGACGTCGTCGGGGGCTTGACTGCCATCTTTTTGGTTTGAAACGCTGATCGATTTCCATAATAACACGCCAGTTTTTTCATCTTCACCATGTGAGTGAGTTTTTAAAGTTAATTTATAGTAAATTGGCTTGAGACGCCTACACTATGAAGAGTATTTTGTTTGCTTTTATATGAGTTATACAAGTCCTGGGGAAGATTGCTTGAGAGAGGAGGAAAGAGAAACCGCCAGTCCAAGGGCCCACTGGAGATAGGTCTGAACCAGTGATGTAGAGATGTTTGTATCTCCAGTTGGCCCTTGGACTGCCAAAAGAACCTCTTTCCTCCTCTCTCAAGCGATCTTCCCCAGGACTTGTATAATTCATATAAAAGCAAACAAAATACTCTCCATAGTGTAGGCATCTCAAGCCAATTTATTATTTAATTAACTTCAAAAACTCACTCACATGGTGAAGATGAAAAAACCAGCGTATTATTATAGAAAAACGATCATCTCCAGCTGACCCTACGCGTTACGTCATCAGATGACGTCATCTTGCTGATTGATTTCTATAATAACACGCTGGTTTTTTTCATCTTCACCATGTGTTGTTTTTAAAGTTAATTTATAGTAAATTGGCTTGAAACGCCTACACTATGAAGAGTATTTCGTTTGCTTTTATATGAGTTATATAAGTCCTGCGGAAGTTCGCTTGAGAGAGGAGGAAAGAGGAACCGGCAGTCCAAGGGCCCACTGGAGATAGGTCTGAACCAGTGATGTTTGTATCTGCCAGTACCTCTTTCCTCCTCTCTCAAGCGATCTTCCCCAGGACTTGTATAACTCATATAAAAGCAAACAAAATACTCTCCATAGTGTAGGCGTCTCAAGCCAATTTACTATAAATTAACTTTAAAAACTCACTCACATGGTGAAGATGAAAAAACCAGTGTGCTATTATAGAAATCAATCAGTGTTGCAAACCAACAAGATGGCCGCCGCATCCCTGCATGTACTAGCTTCATGCACCTCCAGCTGACCCTACGCGTTTCGTCATCAGATGACGTCGTCAGGGGCTTGACTGCCATCTTGTTGGTTTGGAACGCTGATAGTTTTATAATAACATGCCGTTTTTTTCATCTTCATTATGTGAGTGAGTTTTTAAAGTTAATTTATAGTAAATTGGCTTGAGACGCCTACACTATGAAGAGTATTTTGTTTGCTTTTATATGAGTTATACAAGTCCTAGGGAAGATCGCTTGAGAGAGGCGGAAAGGGCCCACTGGAGATAGGTCTGAACCAGCGATGTTTGTATCTCCAGTGGGCTCTCGGACTGCCGGTACCTCTTTCCTCCTCTCTCAAGCGATCTTCCCCAGGACTTGTATAACTCGTATTAAAACAAACAAAATACTCTCCATAGTGTAGGCATCTCAAGCCAATTTATTATAAATTAACTTCAAAAACTCACTCACATGGTGAAGATGAAAAAACCAGCGTGTTATTATAGAAAAACGATCATCTCCAGCTGACCCTACGCGTTACGTCAACAGATGACGTCGTCTGGAGCGTGACGGCCATCCTGCTGATTGATTTCTATAATAACACGCTGGTTTTTTTCATCTTCACCATGTGTTGTTTTTAAAGTCAATTTATAGTAAATTGGCTTGAGACTCCTACACTATGAAGAGTATTTTGTTTGCTTTTATATGAGTTATACAAGTCCTGGGGAAGATCGCTTGAAAGAGGAGAAAAGAGGAACCTGCAGTCTAAGGGCCCACTGGAGATAGGTCTGAACCAGCGATGTTTGTATCTCCAGTGGGCCCTCGGACTGCCGGTTCCTCTTTCTTCCTCTCTCTAGCGATCTTCCCCAGGACTTGTATAACTCCTATTAAAGCAAACAAAATATTCTCCATAGTGTAGGCGTCTCAAGCCAATTTACTATAAATTAACTTTAAAAACTCACTCACACGGTGAAGATGAAAAAACCAGCGTGCTATTATAGAAATCGATCAGCGATGCAAATCAACAAGATGGCCGCCGCATCCCAGCATGTACTAGCTTCATGCGTCCCCAGCTGATCCTGCGCGTTTCGTCATCAGATGATGTCGTCATGGGCGTGACGGCCATCTTGTTGGTTGGGAACACTGATCGATTTCTATAATAACATGCCGGTTTTTTTCATCTTCACCATGTGAGTGAGTTTATAAAGAAATGATAACTTCTTTGTCAGTGGGAAAACTTACAAAATCAGCAGGGGAATCAAATATTTTTTTCTTCACTCTACTTGATTGGAAACCAATTTTTTGGGTTGTGACTTATGTATTGGGTGTCGACTTCCTTCCTTTGGAAACTGATACAAAGTGTTTTTTTTTTTACAGAAATTAGAAACTGCCAAAAAATCTCTGGAGAGAGATCTGACCTTCAAAGACGACCAGATCCGAGAATACGAGACCATCCTGGCCACCCTGAGAGAGAAGAACCGCCAGCAGCAGGTACAGCCAACGCTTTATAGGACAGATGGCATGTGATTAGATGCTGTGTGATTGGACAGCCCCATGCGATAGGACAGTGTGTGATAGGACACCATGTGATTGGACAGCCCCATATGATGGGACACCGTGTGATTGGACAGCCCCATAAGATAGGACACTGTGTGATTGGACAGCCCCATAAGATAGGACACTGTGTGATTGGACAGCCCCATATGATAGGACACCATATGATTGCACAGCCCCATAAGATAGGACACTGTGTGATTGGACAACCCCATGTGATAAGACACTGTGTGATTGGACAACCCCATGTGATAGGACACTGTGTGATTGGACAACCTCATGTGATGGGACACCGTGTGATTGGACAGCCCCATACAACAGGACACCATGTGATTGGACAGCCCCATGTGATAGGTCACTGTATGATTAGACAGCCCCATGTGATAGGACACTGTGTTACTGGACAGCCCCATATAATAGGTCACTGTATGATTGGACATCCCCATAAGATAGAATACCGTGTAATTGGACAGCCCCATAAAATAGGACGCTATGTGATTGGACAGCCCTATGTGTTAGGACACTGTGTGATTGGACAGCCCCATAAGATAGGATACCATGTGATTGGACAGCCCCATGTGATAGGACACAATGTGATTGGACAGTGCCATGCAATAGGACGCTATGTGATTGGACAGCCCCATGTGGTAGGACGCTGTGTGATTGGACAGCCCCATGCGATAGGGCACCCTGTGATTGGCCAGCCCCAAGTGATAGGACACTGTGTGTTTGGAAAGCCCCATGTAATAGGACACCGTGTGATTGGACAGCCCCGTATTATAGGACACCATATGATTGGAAAGCCCCAAGTCATAGGACACCGTGTGATTGGACAGCCCCAAGTCATAGGACACCGTGTGATTGGAAAGCCCCAAGTCATAGGACACCGTGTGGTTGGACAGGCCTATGTGATAGGACACCGTGTGATTGGACAGCCCCGTATTATAGGACACCATATGATTGGAAAGCCCCATGTCATAGAACGCCGTGTGATTGGACAGCCCCATGTGATAGGACACTGTGACTGGACAGCCCCATGTGATAGGACACTGTGTGACTGGACAGCCCCATGTGATAGGACACCGTGTGATTGGACAGCCCCATGTGATTGGACACTGTGGGATTGGACAGCCCCATGTGATAGGACACCGTGTGACTGGACAGCCCAATGTGATTGGACACTGTGGGATTGGACAGGCCTATGTGATTGGACAGCCCCATGTGATAGGACACCGTGTGATTGGACAGCCCCATGTGATTGGACACTGCGGGATTGGACAGACCCATGTGATTGGACAGCCCCATGTGATTGGACACTGTGGGATTGGACAGGCCCATGTGATTGGACAGCCCCATGTGATTGGACACTGTGTGATTGGACAGCCCCATGCGATAGGACACTGTGTGATTGGACAGCCCCAGGTGATGGGACACCATGTGATTGGACAGCCCCATGCGATAGGACACCATGTGATTGGACAGCCCCGTACTATAGGACACCATGTAATTGGACAGTGCCATTTAAAGTGGTATTAAACACTCAGCTTTTTTTAGTTGAACACATTGAGCTCAATAAATTAAACATTTCCCAGTACGCTATTTGTTAACATTCTTACCCCAGCACTTTTAGTTTACAACTTTCAATGCTGCTGGTTCCTGATCTCTCAGTGCTGCTTCCCTGAACTCCTGGCCTTCACAGGAAAGAGTTAACAATGCACAGTGCAGTCTCCAGCCAGTCCATAGAAGGAAGGAGTAGGGGAGTGCCTTGGCATCCTAGGCTATGGGGCTGTGTGTTTCTATTGATGCACACAGTGTAGGGAGACACAACTCTGGTTCCTGCATGCAAGGGTGACTCCATAAGATGCCACAGGAGAAAGGAGCCACCCTGAACCAGGAAACCTGGAGAAGAGGTCATGACACCAGCCAGAACCGGAACATATAAGAGAATAAATGATGATGAAGAAGATGCATAATCAGCAAGGGATAAATCTGCTGCTGAAAGTTAAAGTCATCCCATTCTGGGTATAACTCGGCACGCTAAAGTAAGCTTGTTGCCGATAGTGTGGGGATGGGGAGGATTTACAAAAGCCCTGATGAAGGGGGAGTGTGGTTGGTTCCCAAAACGCGTTGGAGAGACTTCCTTTGTGGTCCCATTGGGTGTCCCAGACAGGAAGTGGAAAAGGAAATCTCCCTAGTGGGACACAGGCATACAAATAAACACTTTCCATTTTGGCCGATGTTCTACTTTAAGAGAAGTGACCCCAGTCTCAGGGACACCCCACCCCCCCCCCTCCTAATCCCAGCTCTTTCGTCTTTTGTCCCTCCAGCAAGAACTAAAGGACAGTCAGATGAAGCTGCGCAATCTGGAGACGACCATCACATCCCTGCGCAACGCCGACAGCGACAAAGAATACCGACTGAAGGAGCTGGAGTACGCCAAGAACGCCATGCAGCAGGAGAACAAAAATCTGCGGGTTCAGGTGAGACCACCGGGGGCGCCGGACATCTTTCTTGAGACGCTCTACACTGGGGGAGATCTGCGTATTGTTACCTGCAGCATTGTATCCCCTCCAGTCTTGGGGTTTATACACTGAAGGTGTATCTAAACCCAAGAAAAAAAAAAAGTATTGCAGTTGATCAGTCCATAGATGGGGTGGCCACATTCGTTTTTCTTTTTTCAGGATATTGGTTTTTCTCTTTTTCCCCTGGGGATCCTATGAGTAGTAAACTTCCTGTCCTCGGGTGACAACACTCACTGACTGCACTGCATTGAGAAGCAAAGTTGTCACTCCTAAATTTCACCTAAAGAACACCTCCCCCTCTCTTCATCCCCATAACATGGGGGGGTCGTCCGCACTCTGTGGGATGTAGATTTTCACTTTTCCTTGTGTGAGGAGACATAAAGAGATCTATTTATCAAGTATTTTAGCCACTTGCTGACCGTGCATTTTCTGGCAATTATTATTTACAAGTTTAACCACTTTACCACCGGAGGATTTTGCTGTCTTACGTCTGGGCCACTTTTTGCGATTCGGCGCTGTGCGACTTTAACGGACAATTGCGCGGTCGTGCGATGCCGTACCCAAACGAAATTTACGTCCTTTTTTTCCCACAAACAGAGCTTTCTTTTGGTGGTATTTGATTACCTGTGCGATTTTTACTTTTTGCGCTATAAACAAAAAAAGAGCGTTTATTTTGAAAAAATAATATTTTTAACATTTTTTTATATGAAATTCCCCCCAAAAAAATGTAAAAATCAAAATTTTTTAAAATTTTTGGCCAAATTTCTGCTACCTATGTTTGGTAAAAAAAATCGCAATAAGCGTATTTTGATTGGTTTGCGCAAAAGTTATCGCGTTTACTAACTAAGGGAAAGATTTCTGTCATTATTGGTGGTTTTTTTTTTAACGCGTAATGGCGGCGATCTGCGATTTTTTTTTTTGCAGGACTGCAAAATTGCGGCAGACAGATCGGACCCCTGACTGACATTTTTGACACTTTTGGGGGTACCAGTGACATTACTGCAGTAATCAGTGCTATATATATGCACTGTTACTGTAAAAATGACACTCGCAGGGAAGGGGTTAATTTTATTGGAGAGGGAGGGGTTAATGTATGCCTGGTGCTTACTAACGTGTGGGGGGGGGGGGAGGTGACTGAGTGAGTCAGGGATAGATCGGATGTTCAGCTATGCTGAACCCTGCAATCTGTCACTCCCTGTCACTTAGGAGATCCGCCTGCTCTGTTTACACAAGCGGGCGGATCTCCAAACTAGATTCCCCGACGATCGGGGATGAGCGGCGGCGATCACCGCCGCTCCTCCCCTGGCCCGACTCCCGCTGTGACTGAACACAGCGGGAGCGAGCCTCCGGCGGCGCGAGCGCTGCCCACAAGGGGCGGAGTCCAGCGACGTAGGTCTACGTCGCTGGACGATAACGAGCCACATTATCATCCCCCAAATTGCTTAGAATCCCCAAACTATATATATATATATATATATATATATATATATATATATATAATATAAATAATGTTTGGGGCTCTAAGCTATTTTTTAGCAAAAATAGCAAAAATACTGATTTAAACTTGTAACTATATATATATATAATGTTTGGGGGTTCTAAGCAATTTTCTAGCAAAAAAAAAAAAAAAAGATTTCATCTTGTGAATAAAAATTGCCAGAAAATGCAAGTGGCTAAAATACATGATAAATAGACCTATTTATATATATATATATATATATATATATATATATATATATATAAATTATTAGCCGAGACCCTAGAGAATAAAATGCCTGTTGTTGCATTTCCTTTATGTCACACCGTTTTTGCGCAGCGGTTTTTCAAACGCAATGTTTTTCGAAAAATTACATTTTAATACATTTTAATTAAAAAAAAAAAAAAAAACACAATATAACACCTAATTTTTTAGTAAAGCATAACAGATAATGTTACCCTAAGTAAATAGATACCTAACATGTCACGCTTTGAAATTGCGCACCCGTGGAATGGCGACAAGCTATGATACTTAAGAAATCTCTATAGGTGACGCTTTAAACATTTTTACAGGTTACCAGTTTAGAGTTAGAGAGGAGGTCTAGTGCTAGAATTATTGCTCTCGCTATAAGGTTCGTGGCGATACCTCACATGTGGTGCGAACACCGTTTACATATGCGTGCGCGACTTACGTATGCATTCGCTACTGCGCGTGAGCACGGCGAGATGGGGGCGCATAACATTTTTTTTCCTTATTTATTTTTTATTTTTACACTGTCCCTTAAGAGCCCATTCAGACTAGCGCGACACGACTTTGGGGGGCGACCTGTGAAGTCGCGTGCACCGCGACTTCGGCGCGACTTGCAGAGACTTCACATAATGGAAGTCTATGCAAGTCGCTCCGAGGTCGCCACGAAGTAGTACAGGACCCTTTTTCTAAGTCGGAGCGACTTGTGTCGCTCCTTTTAGAACGGGTCCTGTGCTAATCAATGGACCGCGACCTACCGCGACTTGTCAGGCTGACAAGTCGCCTGACAAGTCGCGCTAATGTGAGTGGGCTCTAAATGTTTTCATTTATTTATTTTTTTTAATGTAAATATCCCTTGTAATAAAAAAAAAAGGGATGACAGGTCCTCTTTATGGAGAGATCGGGGGTCAATAAAACTCCAAATCTCTCCTCTACTTTTAAAAGTGAAAGATAAATTCTTTGTACAAAAAAAGATAGAAAAAATTACATATTTTAGCTTAAAAAAAAAAAAAAATTGTTTACTTTCACTCTGGACCGGAAGTGATGTCATGACGTCGCTTCAGTCCTCCAAGAGGGGATCAGAGATGATGTGGTCTCTGGAAACCTCTATGGCCAACCGTG
This sequence comes from Pelophylax lessonae, assembly GCF_965119305.1. Classification (NCBI taxonomy): domain Eukaryota; kingdom Metazoa; phylum Chordata; class Amphibia; order Anura; family Ranidae; genus Pelophylax; species Pelophylax lessonae. The sequence goes on along the minus strand of NC_138774.1, from coordinate 5,616,361 downwards.
CGACTCACTGCATTGTTTCTTGGGCACACCGGTAAAAACAGTAACACTGGTGAGCAGTGGGGGGGGTTGGGGGATAGGGATAGGACGTTCCCTCCTGCCGTTTCTGAAAGCTTTCCAGCGGCTCATGAGCTGTTTTGACCGCTTTCATGAGAAAGCCAGCTGAAAAATAAAATACCGGGGTTATGGCTGATAGCGTCATTCATAACTCCGGTCACCCACTTGTAAACCGCAACCTATATATACATATTGTAGTTGGCAAGTGGCTAGCAAGGTTGCCGAAATTTCCCATGATCTTTTTCTGAATACATTCATTCCTAAAGCATCGGCTCCATCTAGTGGCCAAGTGGTAGTATAATTCAGCCTTTTTCAACAAGGGTGGCGAAGCACACTGGGGTGCCTTCTGGTGTCTTCAGGGGTGTCCTGGAAAAATGCCTAGAAACTGCCCAAAATTCGGATACAAGCCAGCAGGTGGATGAAGCCTGCCTATTAGTTACATAAAGCCACAGGTTTTCGTTGTGCACCCTTACAACCTTCCAGCCACCAGTGTCCTAACAACCAGCGACATCAACGGTTGATAAGAAAAACATTGGGCACCTGCATAGCACCCTTGTTTGCCCTTCCTCTGCACCTCTCCATCAGCACTGGAGGTCCCATTAGCTGAGTGAGGGAGAGAAACTGAGGGAGAAGAGAAACATTGGAATACTAGTCAGTACCAGTGTGAAAAGTTGTTTTCTTTGGAACAATAAATCCCCTCTAATGTTGGGAGTCCTACACATATGGGTGTTGCTGCGTTAGGTTAAGTTATAAAATTTTAGAATGGGATGCCTCGAGATTGTGCAGAATTGTAAAGGGTACCTTGACCAGTGGCGGCCCGTCTATTGGGGGTGCCGCCCCTCCATTCATGTGTTCGGCCCCCTGATCTACATGCAGGGCGCTGGATGCATGGATTCCAATGGGTTTTTTTTTTAAGCACGTGATTAGAGCCAGAGGCTCTAATAGGCTTCAAAAAAAGGGTGGGCTCGGGGCGCAGAGCACTGTGCCCTGAGCCCGCCTAGTTGTGTGACAATAACGAATGAATATTCGCTATTATCACACTGATTCTCCTCCCGGCCACTCAGGAAGCGGGCCCAATTGGCCTGAAAGGAGAAGCCATGCCATTGGCCAAGGAGGAGGAGGAGGGAGGAGAAGCAGGGGAAGCCCGACCCACGGAGGAGACTAAGGGGGAAGCTGCCGGCGCTGCTGCCTGCCCTCCACATGTCAGCCCAGGGTGAGCGAGCCGGCGAATGGGTGGGGGGTATGGTGTGCAGGCTGGAGCTAGTGTGGTCGAGGGGGGGTATGGTGTGCGGGCTGTAGCTAGTGTGGTCCAGGGGGGTTATGATGTACGGGCTGGAGCTGGTGTGGGGGGGGAGAGTATGGTGTGCGGGCTGGAGCTGGTGTGGCTGGGGGGGAGGGGGGTATGGTGTGCGGGCTGAAGCAGATGTGGTTGGGGGGGGTATGGTGTGTGGGCTGCAGCTGGTGTGGTCGGGGTGGGGGGGGTATGGTGTGCGGGCTGGTGTGCTCAGTCTGCCGCCCCTGGCCCATGGAGCAACAGCCACCTCTGGCCTTGACTAAAAAAAGGTTGAGAATCATGTATTCTTTCTCATTGAGATGTTTCAGAAAGCTATACTGCCTTTTGACCACTAGATGAAGCCAACAACATTGGAATTAGCCTAAGGAAATGATCCCGGATGGCTGCACTTCCAAAAATCCTTTTATTGAAGCTTCAAATCCTTTTATTGAAGCTTCATATGACAAGTGGTTGACAGATGGAGCAAAGGACAAAGAGATAGATGCGTTTTACGCAAATGTTAGCGCTTAGTCATTACCTTGGAGTGGCTTTTTTTTTTGTTTTATAAGAATTAGCCCATTCGAGATAACATGGGGGGGTGGGGGAGGGGGGATTTCAGTCACCTTGCACAAATCCTTTTGACATTCGGCAAATTAATGTTTTATAAATAGACCCCAAAAATTCTTTATTGTTTAAACCTTTTGCTTTGTATGAAATGTGAACTGCTGCATCAGGGCCGGGACAAGGGTTGGGCAGGAGGGTCAGTTGCCCTGGGCGCAATGATTTATTGAAGGGATAGGGGGGGGCGCCTTGACCCTAACCCTAAGGGAAAGGGGGGGGCACACTTTGGCATCCTTGCCCTGGGTTCTGGATGACCTTGTCCCAGCACTGTGCTGCATGCTCCGGTGTCCACTCTGTATAATTGTGTAACACTCTTCGCTGTGATGCGCTCAGTAATTGGCTGCTATTGGACGGGTCTGTGTTTTCCCCCGCAGGTCTCCGAAACCGTCTCCAACCCCATGCTCCAGGCCAAGACCGACGAGATCACCCGGCATTACAAGGAGATGATCGAGAGCCTCCGAGAGGAGAAGGACAAGGAGATCCGCTCCCTGCGGGTAAGGCTGACAATGGGGGATGAGCTGACCTTTTCCCGTAAGACGCGGAATTCTAACCGGTTGATGTGATGTGTATTTCAGTCTCAGGTCACCAAGTTCCAGCATGACGTGACGCTGAAGCAAGGCAGCAGCAGCGACCTGCAGCTGAAGCTCCTGGAGCTGACGTCCTCGCTGGAGGAGAGAGACTCCCTCATTAAGAGGCAGCAGGAGGTGAGGACCAAATAAAGAGAACCTTTCATCTCACCTATACACGGCCACTTGTATCATAAGTGTGTGTGTGTATATATATATATATTTATACACACACTTATATATATATATACACACACACACACACCTGTGGTACACCTGTGCAATACTGGAGGGGGGTCGGAGGTCAGATGTTAGAAGCGCCTGAAATACAGAGCGCCTCTCCTGCTAGTTTTCTGGATGACAATATCTGTAAATGTCTGATATATTATTCATAAAGGTGTTCTGCGTGGAGGGGGAGGGGTTAGGATCTCTGGCTGAACTTTATTCTTGTCTGTGTCCCCATTGGGGAGATTTACCTTCACTTTCTCACCTGGTGACACCTCATCAAACCCATCACCATAGCTAAAAGTGAAGTCTCTCTAGCTGGGGTACAGAGAGCAATAATAACCTGATAGGGGTTCTAACCCTTCCCCCCCACCCTTCCCAGGACACGGGGCCGGAGTTTTAATTTCAGATTTAGAAGTTGAGAAATTTTACAAAAAATGTATTTGAATAAAACAGAACATGAAGGACGGCCCTTTAAATTCTACGTTTCCTGCAGGAACTTCTCCGGTTGCGCACACAAAGAGAGTCGAAGAGCGTCTCCCAGGAGGTCATCACAAGGAAGTAAGTGGAGAGCTCACCCAGAGGACTACAACTCCCAGCAAAATAATTATAATGGGCACAGTGGGTGTACAGATCCGGGAACCCAGCACAGGGATGGAGGGAACCCCTCATAATGGGCACAGCAGGTGTACAGACCCAGGAACTCAGCACAGGGATGGTGGGAACCCCTCATAATGGGCACAGGGGGTGTACAGACCCGGGAACTCAGTACAGGAATGGAGGGAACCCCTCATAATGGGCACAGCAGGTGTACAGACCCAGGAACTCAGCACAGGGATGGTGAGAACCCCTCATAATGGGTACAGCGGGTGTACAGACCCAGGAACTCAGCACAGGGATGGTGAGAACCCCTCATAATGGGCACAGCAGGTGTACAGACCCGGGAACCCAGCACAGGGATGGTGGGAACCCCTCATAATGGGCACAGCGGGGGGTACAGACCTGGGAACTCAGCACAGGGATGGTGAGAACCCCTCATAATGGGCACAGCGGGTGTACAGACCCGGGAACTCAGCACAGGGATGGTGGGAACCCCTCATAATGGGCACAGCGGGTGTACAGACCTGGGAACTCAGCACAGGGATGGTGGGAACCCCTCATAATGGGTACAGCAGGTGTACAGACCTGGGAACCCAGCACAGGGATGGTGGGAACCCCTCATAATGGGCACAGCAGGTGTACAGACCCGGGAACTCAGCACAGGGATGGGGGGAACCCCTCATAATGGGCACAGCGGGGGTACAGACCCGGGAGCTCGGCACAGGGATGGTGGGAACCCCTCATAATGGGCACAGCGGGTGTACAGACCCAGAAACTCAGCATAGAATAGAATATAACCCCCTTTCAATAAATTCAAATCGAACACAAAAATTACCAGACAAAACAAATTCAGAAAATTAATTTAACGTATTTAACAAAATTAAATTCTTCAAATAACGAATCGAAATGAAACACATTTTTCTGAACTAACATAACAAGTTACAGCAATAACATTGTAACACTTTTCGGCTGAAGCCTTACTCATAGCATGTCACGGCAATGCCCTTGACGAAACGCGTAAGCGTGTTATTGCTGTAACCTGTTCGGTAGTTGATAAAGAATGATTGCAATGGATGATATCGAGTAGCTGGATTTATTGTATCAGTGGTCAACCAGTACCCCCCCCCCCCCCCCCCCCTGGGTTCCAGTGAAAAACCAATACAGAATTCCCTGGACTCCACTCCTGTCACTGTACCCGGATAGGAAGGGTGGGCTGTAGAGGAAGGAGGAATTCTCTGGGTTCTGTAAAGTCCTCGCAGTTCTGAAATAACATTTTCTGAATGTGTAATAACAGATACAGCACCCAGTACCCCATCCTGAGGCTGCTGCATGACTACAAAGAGACCCCGGGGTTTACCACATCGCAGACATTCCTCCTTGAGCAAAAAGCGAACAGCTGGAAATCGGTAAGAATAAAACGATTTGTTTTATGTGATGGAAATGTGACGGTCATTTGTGGTTCCCAACACCTAGATCTATTCATATATGTATTGTCTTAAAGGACGAAATCGTCATTGTTAGTCTCATAGAAAATATTGAATTGGCCGTCTTGCCCGGGGAATTTTTCCATCAACCCAACGAAGGTGAAAATAATTCCTACCACCTGCAGACAGGCCAACAATCCATACTTCATCCAGACTGAGGAACTTATTATAATAAATGACAATTGTCATTATCCGACTCACATCTTTATTTCTACTGGTGACCATTGTCACGGAAACAGAAAATTAAGGGAAATCCAAAATGTTACAATTGTTACCAGAAAAGGAGGCGGGGGAAAATTTATTTAGTGGGGATAAATGTTCCGGCAAATCAACCAAAAATAATGTTTTGTCTATACATATACTTTATGATGTCCATCAATTTCCCCCCTCGCAAGTCCTACAGGTTTTGTCCAGAGGAGAACAAGAGCCCCTCACCTATTGCCGTACAGTTGTCTCAATCCCTGGATCAGAACATTTTTCTCTATGCCCTTAGTAATTATTATAACTTTGGATACTTTATATGGCCAAAGGGTTGTAGACACCACCTGACCATCACACCTAAAGGATCTTGCTGGACATCCCATTTCAAAACCATGGCCATTAATATGGAGTTCTCTACCTTCCCCATGGTCATTGATAGGAAGCTGCCTTCTTTGTAGCTAATACATCCCTCACTCTTCTGGGAAGGCTTTCCACAAGATTTTTGAGTGTCTGTAAGAATTTGTGCCCATTTGTGAAAGATAGTACTGATATTGGATGAGAAGACCTAGCTCACCATCGGCATACAAAACCTTTCCAAAGGTGTTCAGTAGGGTTGAGGTCAGGGCTCTGTGCGGCACACTGGTCACATGTCTTTATGGAGCTGGTCCAAACTGGTCACATGTCTTTATGGAACTGGTCCAAACTGGTCACTCCATGTCTTCATGGAGCTGGTCCAAACTGGTCACATGTCTTTATGGAACTGGTCCAAACTGGTCACTCCAGGTCTTTATGAAGCTGGTCCAAACTGGTCACCCCATGTCTTTATGGAGCTGGTCCAAACTGGTCACCCCATGTCTTTATGGAGCTGATCCAAACTGGTCAGACCATGTCTTTATGGAGCTGCTCCAAACTGGTTAGACCATGTCTTTATGGAGCTGGTCCAAACTGGTCACCCCATGTCTTTATGGAGCTGGTCAAAACTGGTCACCCCATGTCTTTATTGAGCTGGTCCAAACTGGTCACCCCATATCTTTATAAAGCTGGTCCAAACTGGTCATACCATGTCTTTTATGGAGCTGGTCCAAACTGGTCGCCCTTGTCTTTATAAAGCTGGTCCAAACTGGTCACACCATGTCTTTTATGGAGCTGGTTCAAACTGGTCACCCCAATGTCTCTATGGAGCTGGTCCAAACTGGTCACCCCATATCTTTATAAAGCTGGTCCAAACTGGTCACCCCATGTCTTTATGGAGCCGGTCCAAACTGGTCACCCCATATCTTTATAAAGCTGGTCCAAACTGGTCACACCATGTCTTTTATGGAGCTGGTCCAAACTGGTCGCCCCTTGTCTTTATAAAGCTGGTCCAAACTGGTCACACCATGTCTTTTATGGAGCTGGTCCAAACTGGTCACCCCAATGTCTCTATGGAGCTGGTCCAAACTGGTCACCCCAATGTCTCTATGGAGCTGGTCCAAAATGGTCACCCCATGTCTATATGGAGCTGGTCCAAACTGGGTAACCCATGTCTTTATTGAGCTGGCTTTGTACACAGGGGCACAGTCATGGTGGAACAGAAGGACCATCCCCAAACTGTTACCACAATGTTGGAAGGTGAACAATTGTCTAAAATGGCTTTGTATGATGGATTATTAACAGGACCCTTTTCACTGGAAACTGAACTCTATCAATGGGGGTGGTGGGGGTGATGGTTAGTTGTCAACATACTTTTTCCATATGGTGTACTATTAGTTACCTCATTTGGTTGGCATTCCACAGCCTATTCTTACAGTAAAGAAAATCTTTCTAAAGTGATGGAAATATCTTTCATTAAACAACTGATGTACCCCAGTCCTTAAAAAAAAAAAAAAATATATATATATATATATATATATATATATATATATATATATATATATATAGTCTTTGGGATACAGAGTTTGTTAACGAATACGAGAACCCATATCCTGACCTATTTTAGTGCAACTCACACTTCAAGTCTTCACTTTCCTGGCCTTGCTCGCATCTTATAGTCCCATAGACTTCTATGGGACCACCTTCATCTTAGGAATTGGCCCCATAGAAGTCTATAGGCTCTCAATATGCAGACCAGTGGTGAGTATGCAATCTGTGGAAGAGAACAAGGTTGGGTTCGGTTAGGTCAGAGGAAGGGAAGCCCTCAGTGGCTACTTTGGCTCATTTAAACAGCACATTCACTCTGTAGCAGCAGTGGAAGAGATCCATTGCTCAGAAAACTAATCAGAGCAGCTGCTGGGGGCACACTTCTAATGCCCGGCCTGTCCTGATTTAACGGGATCAGGAGTTTTTTCTTTGGGACAGGCTACGCACAGCCTACCTGCATGGACAAGGACAAGAGCAACTATTTAAACATGTAAAGTGTTGGGGATGCTGGAATGCACGGGGGATTTTTGGGGGAAAATGACCATTAAAAGGTGATCTAACCCTTTTACCCTCATTGTCTATAAGTTGAATACAATCTGTGCCATTTTAACTCCATTTCCACTTTGCGCCCTAAAACAATTTTTGATTCTTTGTCTTTTAGGAGTGAGCGAGTCCCAGCGGGAACAGAACGGTGACCGGGAAATGTCGTCCATCATTAGTCTGATAGCAAAATCGTCAAGTTTGTCAGTGTTGGTGGTCCAGTCCATGTAACTGTCACACACACACAGTGGATAAAAGCTGGGGGTGATTGCGCATCGGACATTGTAATTTAAATGGATTTAAATGGTGTTTGGAGTCATATATAAGATTTAGAGGCTTTTAGGAAGAATCTCTGTGCCAAACGTGCCGAGATTTGAGTCCTAGAGGTACAGACGAAACTCCAGGTCCCTACATTCGCTATAATCCATCCAAAACACAAATCTGCGTTTATCCGGACATTTTAGATCTCAACAAATGTTCCAGCGCAAATGTGCGCAATGTTATTGAAAAGAAAACATTGCACTTGTTCTTCCCAAACTCTAAATTTACTTAAGACTCCAAGTTTACCAACTCTTCTAAATAGTTTTATATTTGTATATATGTTATAAATTAAATTTCTAAATAGTGTAGTTATTGATAGGAAGCAATACAGAGTGTGTAAAAGTGACCAAACCCCTCCGGGATCTAATTTAAAAATTGCTCTTTGGATTTTGCTAAAATGACAGTGGACACAACAATAGGTGCTTTTTTTTAGAAGAGTATATACCCTCAGGTGGGGTACTGAGGAGGGGTGTGGGATGTGGATTATATACCTTTAGGTGGCGTAGTGAAGAGGGGCGAGATGGGTATATACCTTCAGGATGAGAAACAAATAGGGGTTAGTGGAGTATATACCCTCAGGTGGGGTAATAAGAGGGGTATATAACCACAGGTGGGGTAATGAGTAGCAGTGAGCAGAGTATATACCCTCAGGATGGGAAATAAGTAGGAGTGAGGGAAGTATGTACCCTCAGTTGATGTAATGAGGAGGGATGAAGGGGGTATAAAACCACAGGTGGTATAATAATGAGGAGGGGTTGGGGGATATAACCACAGGTGAGGAAATAAAGAAGGGGAGGGATAAGTGAGGTATATACCCTTAGGTGGGGATAATAAAGAGGTGTGAGGGGTTGTTGAAGATCTAATAAAGTTTCTCTGCATCAGGATTGTTCAGAATATTAATTGGTGACTTAGGCTCCATTTGTGCGGGCGATTACACATGCTGCGATTTCTGGGTAGCAGGGAAGGAAACGAGTAGATGGGTAGCGGGGGGACGATATTGGGAGAAAAAACGGGTAGATGGGTAGCGGGGGGAGGTTATTGGGAGAGGAGACGTTAACGGGAGTAGGATATTGGGAGAGGAAAGGGTAGATGGGTAGCGGGGGGAGGATATTGGGAGAGAAATCAAGTAGAAGGGTAGTTGGGGGGGGGGGGGGGATATTGGGAGAGGAATCAAGTAGAAGGGTAGCGGGGGGAGGTTATTGGGAGAGAAAACGGGTAGACGGGTGGCGAAGGAAGGATATTGGGAGAAGAAACGGGTAGACGGGTAGCAGGGGGAGGATATTGGGAGAGGAAACGGGTAGACGGGTAGCAGGGGGAGGATATTGGGAGAGGAAACGGGTAGATGGGTAGCTGGGGGAGGATATTGGGGGAAGAATCAAGTAGACAGGTAGCATGGGGAGGATATTAGGAGAGGAAACAGGGAAATGGGTGGCGGGGGGAGGTTATTGGAGGAGAAATTGGTAGATGGGTAGCGAGGGGAGGACATTAGGAGAGTAAATGGGAAGCAGGGGGAGGATATTGCTAGAAGAAACGGGTAGATGGGTAGTGGGGGAGGTTATTGGGAGAGGAATCAAGTAGATGGGTAGCGCGGGGAGGAAATTGGGAGAGTAAATGGGTAGCAGAGGGAGGATATTTGGAGAGGAATCAAGTAGACGGGTAGCGGGGGGAAGATATTGGGAGAGGCATCAAGTAAACGGGTAGCAGGGGAGGTTATTGGACAGATCTTTTTACAGCATCAGTCAAGCTGCAGCTGCACCTCCTCTGGGGAGATGCGGCTCTGCTGGAGCTCCCTGTGCATGTGTGCGCACAGTCATCCATCAATACACTGGACTGGAGCCGACACTGAGAAACGGATGTGACATTTTGTATTATATTTTGTGTTTTCCCCTCCGTACAAGTTTTATGAGCCATTTTTTGCTGTCTATTTAGTAACAATCCTGCTTCTTGGTGGAGTCCTGTCCCCATCTCCCACAAAGGGATTATCCACCTGTACCCACCGGGAGACTTATGACAGGGCTTGCTGGGCCAGGAGCCTGGACCGGCTTAGGGTCTCTTATTTTGTATTTTAGACTGGGGATGGATTTATTTTATGTTATGCCTGTTGGATGAGGTTTTCATGTATCACTAAGCTGCCCTACACATGGAGCATGAAAGACATTCACAAATACGTGGGCAAAGTGTCCAGGAGCCTCTAAGAAGGTGCACAGCAGTACAGATAATGTCAGAAGAGGACAGATTTTTATGACATGTCCCAATATGCAGCAACGGTTTCTTTTTTGTTATAAAAAGTTAATCTTTAATCATTTAAAACTCCTTGAGCTCTAGTTGGTGACTTTGCCTAGACAAAGATTATGTCACCCTTGAGTTCCAGTCAGTGACTTTGCTTACGCTGATATGAGGTCATCCTTAAGATCCATTCAATGACTTGCCTAGACTAAGATGAGGTCATCCTTGAGCTCCAAAGTGATTGACTGGATCTTAAGGATGACCTCATATCAGCCTAAGCAAAATTACTAACTGGAACTCAAGGATGACATCATTTTTGTCTAGACAAAGTCATTGATTAGATTTTAAGGGTGACCTCATCTCAGCCTAGGCAGTCAATGGCCTTGCCTAGGCTAAGATGATGTCATCCTTGAGCTCCAGGCAATGACTTAACCTAAGCTGAGATGAGGTCACCCTTGAGCTCCAGTCAATACCTTTGGCTAGGCTAAGATGTCGTCAGCCAGGGCAAAGCTATTGACTGGAGCTGAAGGATGAGGACATCTTAGCCTAGACAAAGGTATTGACTGGAGCTCAAGGATGATATCATGTTAGCCAGGGCAAAGCTATTGACTGGAGCTCAAGGATAACATGATATCATCCTTGAGCTCCAGGTAATGGCTTTGCCTAGGCTAAGATGATGTCATCCTTGAACTCCAGGCAATGACTTTACCTAGGCTAAGATTACGTCATCCTTGAGCTCCAGTCAATAGCTTTGCCCTGGCTAAAATTATATCATCCTTGAGCTCCAATTAATGGCTTTGCCTAGGCTAAGATGATGTCATCATTGAGCTCCAAGCAATGACTTTACCTAGACTGAGATGAGGTCACCATTGAGCTCCAGTCAATACCTTTTCCCTGGCTAAGATGATATCATCCTTGAGCTCCAGTCAATGGCTTTGCCTAGGCTAAGATGATGTCATCCTTGAGCTCCAGTCAATGGCTTTGCCTAGGCTAAGATGATATCATCCTTGAGCTCCAGGCAATGACTTTACCTTGAGCTCCAGTCAATAGCTTTGCCCTGGCTTAAAGCATCTCATCCTTGAGCTCCAGTCAATAGCTTTGCCCTGGCTAAGATGATGTCATCCTTGAGCTCCAGTCAATAGCTTTGCCCTGGCTAAGATGATATCATCCTTGAGCTCCAGTCAATGTCTTTGCCTAGGCTGAGATTAGGTCACCCTTGAGATCCAGTCAATGTATTTGTCTAGGCTAAAATGTCATCATCCTTGAGCTCCAGTCAATAATTTTGCCTTGGCTTATAGGATCTCATCCTTGGGCTCCAGTTAATGGCTTTGCCCTGGCTAAGATTATATCATCTTTGAGCTCCAGTCAATGGCTTAGCCTAGGCTAAGCTGATGCCATCCTTGAGCTCCAGGCAATGACTTTACCTAGCCTGAAATGAGGCCATTCTTGAGCTCCATTCGGTGATTTTGCCTAGGCTGAGTTGATGCCATCAGTCTGCTGCTGGCAGGAGGAAGCATTTCCTGGGTCTCCCCTCCCCAAGTGATTAGACTGGATATTGTACCTTTGTAGCAAGTCACAAGAAGGCTGTCCCAGGGGCTGATCTATGTCATACATTTGCGAACACCACCATGAGCTGCACAGACACCAGGATTTACATCATTGTGTCATCTCTGAGCCGGGATCCCACTCCAGGGAGTAGATGGTGACCCTGGATGATGATGCCTGAACAGAGATTGCGCCATCCTTCTGGAGAGGAAAGCAGATAAAGGCATGGTCAGTACTGTGATCTCTATGAGCGGTAATAAATACCTGGAAGGGTTATACTGACACATTACTTGGTATTACTCTGCACTTCAAAAATACAGTATATCTCACGCTAGGTCCTCTATGTCTAGCCCATTCTCTTCCTTTTCAGTAGGGGTGTATATTTTCTGTAAACTGCTGTATTTTTGTAGGTTATTACTCATGTTTTAAAGCTGTGTGGAATAAATACAATTCTAAAACAAAGACTGAGTGTCATCGCTTAATACAAATAATAAAACTAAGAAGGGTGGAAAATCTCACTTGGATTTAGAATGTCAGCTCCAGGGGTATAAAGAGCAATTCTAGACACCAAGGACACAACTAATGCTTTCCAGCAAACACTGAAACTGTGCCAGAGCTAAAAATATCACCCGATTACCTTCATCTGAGTTCTATGTAATCCGCAGGAGCCAGAATCTGGAGAGCTCCTTACATGTGGGGTGGACAGGTCTACTTCCTGGATCCATTTGGCATAGTTCCCAACTGTCCCTGATTTTGAGAGACTGTCCCTCATTCGGAACAATGTCCCTCTGTCCCCCTCATTTTGGTCTGATCTGTATAGGTGTACTTAAAATGCACTACTTATCTATCATAAAATGCTTCCCAGTGCTAAACCTTTCATCCAATTTCTAAATTGCTGCATTTGTAAATTCCAAAAGCCAATACAAAGGAATAGTAATGGTTAAAAAAAAAAAAAAAAAGCACCTGTGGGTTTAACTAATCATTTTTTTTGTACAATTCTCCTTTAAGGGGGCGTGGCAGAGGGTGTGTCTTATGCCTCTATAATTTTGCTGATAGGTGTCCCTCATTCCCTCAAGAAAATCTGTTGAATGTTTTTTTTGGCTTGCTTTTATTTCTATTACTAGGAATGTAAACATCCCTTGTAATATAAATAAGGATGACAGGTCCTCTTTATGAAGAGATCTGGGGGTCAAAAGATCTCTTCTTTATCTTTTAAAGCAAAAGATCAACAAAAAAAAAACTGAAACTATTTTCTCTTAAGTTCATTGACGGACGCAGTCCTCTGATCCATATCAGTAGGTTATACTGCCCCCTACAGGAGTAGGACACTAGGCAGAAAAAAAAGTTCTGGCTACGCCTATAGGCAGTCGCGGAGGGTACACCCTCTCCATTTCTGCATAGGATGTCAGTTTTGTATCAAAGCAGTGTCAGAAAAGTAACACCAACCCAACTCAAAATAGAGGGGCGGGTACTGCGTCCGTCAATAAACTTAAAAGCGGAGTTCCGGCCTCGGGGGTCAATTTGAGCTAAAAATACCCCCGGAACAGTCAGGGCTAGTACATTCCATAATGGATAGCCTCTGAACCGTCCTGGGTCGCACTTACCTGTAAGAAGAAATACTTACCTTGAAAATTTCTTCTCCAGCGCAGCCATCTCAGGTGTGGGCAGCTGAAGCCGCAGCGTCCCTCTTCGTGACGTCGGAGTCCCACAATGCACTGCACCGGCCCCGCTCGTCACTTCCGGTGCAGGTGCGGCATCCCTGCACAGCTTCTGTGCATAGCCAGAAGCTGTTTAGCAGTGAATGCCGCGCCTGCACCGGAAGTGACGAGCGGGGCTGGTGCAGGCGCATTGATTCCTGGGAGCGATGACGTTCAGCTCCCAGGAATCATCGCAAACCGGAAGAGACGGCGCGGGCCGCGGCCGCAGAGGGAGGAAGTGAAAGGAAGGTGAGTATATTTTCTTCTATAATAAGGTAAGTGACCAAAAAAAAAATCGCCAGTATCCATTTCTTTTTCAGGTTCCCCTTAGCAAGCGGATGGCCCAAAATCGATTTCATCGATTTTGAGGCCGGAACTCCGCTTTAAGAGAAAAGGAGTTTACGGTAAGTAAAAAATGCAGTGTTCTCTATCGTTCATTGACGGACGCAGTTCTCTCTGATCCATATCAGTAGGGACGTCCCAAATCCGTGCCATAAAATGAGGGGTGGGAACAGCAGAAAAGAACAAATCCCCAAGGCTACCGGGCACAATAGGACTGATCAGAACAAAAGATGAGGCCCACCTGAAAACAAACAGTAAACACCCTCAAGGAAGGCCAAAAGCCCTCCAGACAGCAGCCAGCAAGACTTTGCGGCCAAAAGAGGCATCTGCAGATGCCAGCACATCCACCTTATAAAATTTGGTAAAGGTGTGAACAGACGATCAGGTAGCCGTCTTGCAACCTGAAGCACAGAGGTCTGTATGGCGAAAAGCCCAGGAAGCACGAAGCGTCCGAGTAGAAGGCGCCGAAACAGGGAAAGGTAGGACCCGACCCTTAATTGAATAAGCCTGCACCACCGTCTGTCCGATCCATCTGGAAACAGTCGCAGCAGACGCAGGCAGCCCTCTTCTTGGGCCATCCGTGAGTACAGAGAGCGAACCTGACTCACGAAAAGACTCAGTAGTCGCCAAGTACACCTTGGGTGCCCAAACTCTATCCAGAGTACGCAATGCACATTCTTCAGGATGTTTGGGCTTAGGACACAAAGACAGTGTGACTGTGTTCACCGTCACTTTGAGTGAAAGACAGATAATTAATGGTTTGAATTGCTTCAGATGGGACAGTGATATTTGTCAGCAATATCTCTCAGGAAATGTAGGAAGATGAATGGTTTGACTTTTCCGATTGCTACATAGTGAGATGGGGTGGGGTTTGTTATTGGTAAGTGGCGTGCCTGTATTCCTTTGTTCTATTGTTTCTGTCTGCCTTAAGATAAACTTATTATGGGATGCATATGTGTATGTGGATTGGCTGCTAAGGGGGAGGGGGAGTTGTCCCACAGTGTATATCTCTTTGTGCATGTGTTTGAATAAACAGTCTGTTTTACCCCTTCATGAAGTCTCGACTCATGATTGGGGGAATCTGCTACAAGGGATTGCTATGCTCTTCATACTCCCTTGGATAATCACGAAGCTCTTGTAAGAGCTTGTTCCTGCTTCACTCTCTGGGGAAAGAGAGGTTCACCCACTGGAACCTTGTCGTAGGTCCAGGGTGGGTAGGGGACGGCGACACCCCAACCAAGCTGCAGTGGTTCTTGGGATCTGAGGTGGTTATGGTGTCTGGTGGAGTGCTTGGAGCCCTCGGGAAGCACTAGGAGCATCCATCAACGGAGGTACCCAGTCGGGGTGCCGGTTGATCCATTACATTGGTGGCAAGTGGTGGGATGCTTCCTGCAGTCTGGGACATATAAACCTCCACCAGGATCCGAGGTCCGGATAGCAGAATAGGAGAGGTACAGATATCAGCCAACATAGAAGAGGAATTCGGAAGGAGGTTGCAAGAGATGCAGGGGACCAGTGTCAGAGCAGGTTCTGCTAGGATGGCATGATTCTGTGCGCTTGGATCTCTGGAAGGAAACTCTAGCCTGTAAGCAGCGTGACCAGGGAAAAATCCTCCCCTCCATCCAGAAAAGGTACTGGTCGCAGTATGGATTGTGGGAGATGTTTTTGGGAGATACACCGCACAAGGAGCAGACAGCTGAGTTAAGCAGGCTGGTCTGGGCAGAGATGCGGTCGGAAGAGAGCTATAGAGCCCTCAGGTGGCATGTATCCCAAACATGCCCTTGGAAAGCGGATGACAACCCAACGGAAGGCTTTGGCTATGGCGGCCTGGAACTGATGTACAGGAAGCTGTTAGGGGACCCTAACTTTGGGAGCGATTTGGAGTGGCGGTTAGAGGAAATTATGGATTACAGAGAGAGGATTCTAAACATCTCAGAAGTGTTCTGGGCACTGGAAGATATGGAGTTTCTGGCCGTTCAGGAATGGGAGCTAGAGACGGCTGCTAGACTTGGCTCAGTGCTGGGCTCCCCCTGCCTGGGAATATTCAGAAGAACCAGCTGACAGTCCAGAAATCCTGACTGAAGAGTCGACAATTTGCCACAGTAATAGTCTGCTTTGCTCACCTGCACCCACGGTCTTGGATGCGGAGGTCTTATGGCGTATGCAGCAAGTGCTGACTCACCTGGACGAACTGTTTCTGCACAGGATGAGCGTGGATGGAAGAATGCGTCTGTCCAGCCACTGGATAAAGGTATGAAAGAGGAAGCCATCTTTATTCCCCAACCACGGATCACAGATGTAATTGCCTTTTCAGCGGAGGATGTTATGGATAAGTCACCTGCCAAAAGTGTTGGCACTGGGCCCAAGTGCCACCAGCCCATGCCCTGGACTTTCAGCAATTCCAGAGACTGGGGATTTAATAGATTTTTCTGCTGAGGAGGAACAATCCAGTGAGCCTACATCAGAAGAGCGGGCATCCAGGCATAGCGCTGCTGACCTCTGCCTGCAACAATTGGTGACCCAGGAAGATGTGTGCAAGGCCACTGACTTTTGAGTTTACTTTCCTGCAGAACAGCTGGCATCAGGGCCTAACATCACTGAGCACTGCTCAACACCAACAGGGTGTAAAATAATGTAAAGTAATGGGTGGGTTTAAATTAAATTTAAACTTAAATTAAAATTAAACTTACATTTAAATTAAATTAAAATTTCGGTTGGGTTTTGAACCTTCAGAAGTCATCCCTGGTCCCTTCCATGAGACTGGACTATCTGGGCCTGACTTTGGACTCGTCCTCAGTCAGGGTGCTTCTACCTCCGGCGAAAAAACTCTTGGAACTTCAGACTGTACCAGCATGTGGTCGTCTCTTCGGACCTGCATGCAAGTGCTGGGACTGATGGTGTCGTCTTTCGAGACAGTCCCTTTCGCTCAATCCCTCTCTGGGATCCCCCAGAAGGCAATCCTCCAATGGGACTAGAATCCAAACTCTCTCCAGGGAGTCTGGATCTGGAATCCTTCCTCCCCTTTTTTACTGGGCATTTAGCACCACGGATGCAAGCCTGTCCGGGTGGGGAGGAGTCCTCATGATGGGACTTGTAGTTCTGCAACAGCTGGAGGGCTGCCAGTTTGACACACCTGCGCTAGAGGGCGCCCAGTGTTGAAATTGTCTGCCCTGCGCCCTCTAGTGGACTCTCTATAGGAATATATAGCGACTCATGGTGAAGACAGGGCTTCCACACTTTTCTCCCACTCCATTCAAAATTGACCAGTCCTCCCTGGGTGGAGTTATCAGATTGAAATTTTCATTCACATGTCCACAAACTTAGCATAAAAAATATACCCTGAACATTTTCAAGCATTTGTACATTTCCAACACGTTCTTTCCACAGCCTGCTTAATAATACCGATGGGAATGCTTGAATGCTGCCAATGACCCCTCAGCCTTGTATTTTTTGAAGGCCCTTTCCTTTAGCATTAACATGCATTTTTATGTTGGAGTTTAGCCACCCAGGGTTTAGTTTTGCTCTTTTAAATGTATTTCCCTTTGGAATTCACTGGCCAATCCCTTTGTTTAGTATGCTCTTGAAGCACTCCCGTTTTTCCTCCGTGTTCTTTGTTCCCAGGGTTCTATTCCATTTGATATTTTCTAGTAAAGAGCGCAATTTTTGGGAAATTGGCTCTTTTGAAATTCAGTGTCCTTATATTACCCTTGTGTTTCCTATTACTATAATTAATACTGAAACGAATTGACCTATGGTCACTGTTTCCTAAGTTGCCCCGTATTTCTATATCCGTGAGCAGGTCTGTATTGTTGGTAATCATTAGGTCTAGTACCGCATTGTTTCTTGTCGGTGCGTTCACCATCTGACCCATAAAATTGTCCTGCAAAACATTTAGGAACTGCCGAGCCTTGGCTGAATGCGCGGTTCCTTCTGCCCAGTCTATATCTGGTTAATTAAAGTCCCCCATTATAATGACATTTCCCATTTTTGCTGCCAATCCTATCTGTAAAAGGAGGTCCGCCTCCCCCTCCTCTCTCTGGTTGGGGGGCCTATAGCATACGCCCAATATTACCTTCCCTATAGTGACGTCCCTTTTAAGTTCTACCCATAGGGATTCTGCCTCGTCCATAGCTCCATTATTAATATCATCCCTCATATTTATCTGTACACTGTTCTTAATATACAGACATACCCTGTCCGCTTTTTTATCTTCTCTATCTCTGCAATAAAGGGAATACCCCTGAATGGTCGCCATCCAATCATGAGAGTTGTCGAACCAAGTCTCTGTTATCCTCACAAAATCGAAGTCCTCCTCAATCATCAGCAGCTTCAGCTCTCCCATCTTGTTGGCCAGGCTTCTGGCATTGGTATACAATCCTCGTCATTTTGACCGGTTGCATACCATATCCTTATTTGATGTTGTTTTTAGGCTGCTCTTATGATTTTTCCCCATACCCACCTTGGATTTAGGAACGCTGAACACCCTACCACTAATGTCCCCATTTGTGCCCTCTGAATCTTGCTCTTCGCTGGCTAATTCTACATCTGTACCCTCCCCCCATCACCTAGTTTAAAAGCCCCTCAAACTTTTTGGCCATCCTCTCACCCAGTTTGGTTGCACTCTCCCCATTTAGGTGCAATCCGTCCCTACCAAAGAGCCGGTGGCCGACTGAGAAGTCGGCCCAGTTTTCCAGGAACCCAAAACCCTCCTTACTACACCAGCTCCTCAGCCACTTGTTAACTTCCCTAATCTCCCGCTGCCTCTCTGGTGTGGTTTGTGGTACACAGAGAAGCAGATTGGCCAGGAACCCAGGACCGACACACCCCGCTGCTGCAACAGCGCCAGGACCGGAGCCAACACTTTGTGAAGACCTGAGACCAATGGGTAACGCCACAAACCGATAGAGATCCTTCCCCATGGCAAAAGCTGAGAACCCGTTGGTGTCCTGCACATGACGGGATGTGAAGGTAGGCATCTTTGATGTCTATGGAGGCCAGAAATCCCCCTGATGTAGGGAAGCCACCATTGTGCGAACCGACACCATCAAATTTGTGATCCACACGGAACCATCAAGGGCCAGTAGGTTCAGCCTTGTTGAACTAGAGCCTGCACTGCCCCATAGAGCGCCTGCAAGCAATCCGGGGACAGTCGTACATTGGAAGGGAAAACCTTACCGGAAAAAACGGATCGAAACTCAATCTTGCAACTGAACCGCATGACCTCCCGAACCCAGCTGCCTGGGATCCGGGCCAGCTGCAGGTCCGAGAACCGGAAAGGACTTGCCCCCCACCTATATATGGGTGAGGACGCACCTTCAGGCCCAGTAGGCCTTGTCCGCAAGTCTGGAAAAAACGGTCTCTGGTTCGCCAGACCAGGGTTGTTTGGAACCACCCGAGGAAGTCTTGAAGGATTTGCCACATTGACTGTCCCTAAGGGACGAAGAAACTGTTAGTGAGCCGAAAAGGAGGGACCCCGTCTACAACGAAGGCCCTTACCCTTGGCTGTGGAAGAAAAGCACTCTTCCCCCCCCTGTGAGACCCTTATATAATGTCATCCAGGGCAGTGCCAAACAGGAGATCCCACTGAAAAGGGAGATCCACTAAGGCCTTCTTAGAAGCTTGATCCGCGGACCAACACTCCGGCCAAGGTACGCCGAATATCCACCGCCAAAACTGACAGGTGACCCAATAAAGGAGCCGTGCCCAGCGCGCTCCTCACCAAGTCACAGCATTGGAACTCTGCTCGTCATGCAGAGTCAGCATGGCAAGGGCAATCAAACACTTTTCCCAGTGCAGAGTCCGCCAGGGAGTACAGATCGTGGCCACAGCCCGTGCCATCCTATCCCCCAGGTCCTTAAAGGACGGGGATACCTCCACCGGAAAACAATAGTAGTCCTATTCAGCCTAGAGACCGGTAGGTCTACCTTAGGCGGTACAGTCCACCTTACCAGAGACTCCACGAAAGGGTAACATCTACCAGCCGCTGAGACACCCCAGGGGAATGTCTCAGATGGTCACATTCTTTATGAGCATGCTAGAAAATTAGGCTGCTCTGGGTGGCATGCGTGCCAGATGCAACCTGCTCCCCAGGCGCAGTCGCCGCTGCGTTCTCCAAATTGCAGGGTGTCACGCACAGAAACAACCAGTGCATCCACCAGAGCCTTTATCATGCGCGGCAGGGGAGGCAGAAATGTCATCCTCATTATCCGAGGAGACTGGGCAAGAGGTAAGAGACCCGGCAGGGAGGCCCATGTCTGCGGCCGCCTCCACCCGGGACCCAAATGCTTTCCGAACTGCCGAAAATGCCTTGATGGACAGTGGAGATCCAGAAGGGCCCTGCGGCCTCCGTGAGGGGGTCAGGTGGGGACACATGGTCTGCAGGGTCCATACTGAACCAGAAGAACCCACCAGTAAAATTTGCAAAAAAATGACAAAAATTATTATTTTTTTGCAAAAAAAACGACCCCCCAAAGGTCAGGCACGCCCGCAGACCCCCAACAGAGAGAGAGAGAGGCCCCCAGAACCCACTGTCCTAATATGCATTCTCAGGACAGCACGTGTAACCAGCAAGCCCTTCCATAAGGGAGTGAGCAATGGAAACTGCCCAGGGTAAAGGGAGGGGCTCCACCCCCCCCGGAAAACGCTCCAGTCACTCCCACCTAGATTCTCAGCAGAGAATCCACTGCAAAATGGCCGAAAACAGGTGTACCAAGATGGCCACCACCACAATAGCAGACGAGGCTACAACAAAATGGTGGCCCCGCGCGGCCAGTGTGGCAACAGGACCCACAGGGCGACCCCTCGCCAGCCTTCCTACACCCTACTGCAGCAGGAAGCCCTGGAGGAACCGAGGCCCCTCCTGCACGATCGACTGAGCGCTGCGGACGGCGCACCCCCTGGCCCCCCATGCAGCCTGCACATTAGGTCCCAGCCTCAGGTAGGCCCAAACAGTCCCCTACATGGGAAGGGAGGAGGGGGGGCACATCTGGACAGAGGGAAATCCAGGAGTGTGAGGGTCCAACCATCCCAGGGAGAGACCTGTGTCCACCCCAAAATCTGCCAGGGAAGAGGGGGTGGGAACGTTTACTCACCATACCAGGAACACAGGCGAGCGCCATCTCCTGACAGGACCTCTTTCCACCAAAGTTTGGGGGCTGTCGGCCAAATAGGAATGCTGCGACATAGGCCTAGGCCCTGTCGTGTGCGACCTGGTGAGACATTTAACTCGCGGGCCAGTCCCCGTCCAGTGGGACTATGTCGCGGCCGACCCAGCGCGGAGCTAAGGCCTGCACGCGCTCGCTGGCCAGACTGGGGTGACCACTGGATCTAGATATCCAGCCCGTCGCCCAGTCCGACATAGATGCTTGAAGATCTCACAGGAAAAAATTCCGGAGAAAAAGGCTAGCTAAAAAAATTCTACATAAAAAAATACTTTTATGCCAGGACCAAAGATCCCAGCAAGGAACGGGGTCCCTACTCCTGACTAGGCAGATAAAAACTGATATCCTATGCAGGAAGAGAGAGGGTGTACCCTCCGGGACTGCCCATAGGCTTAGCCAGAACTTTTTTTCTGCCTAGTGTCCTACTCCTGTAGGGGGCAGTATAACCTACTGATATGGATCAGAGGACTGCGTCTGTCAATGAACGATAGAGAAATAGGGTTTCCATCTGTCTGGATTTCACAGACATGATCGGATCAGATAGCAGCGGGTGTCAGCAAAGATGTCTCCGCTGACATCTGCCGCTCCATAGGGCTGCATGGAGAATCCGATCAGGTCCGCCTGAAAAACTGACAGGCGGACCGGATCGGAAAGCCCGTGTGAAAGGAGCCTTAAACTCCTGAACTCTCCTTGCATTTACTCTTCGAAGATTCAGTATGTGTAGCTCAACCGCACATGGAACAAGGAACCGTCATCCATAAAAAATAAAAGGGTCCAAAGATAGTGAAGCCCCGTTGGATAAGATTATAAAAGTTTATAAAAGTTTATTAAGCATGATACTCACAAACAGGATTATGTGTCAGACATTTGCAGAGATAATCAGTAGCCGCGGCTCTAGAGCGTACCAGCATCACGTTCAGCCTTACATGTTTCATCCAATCGGATTTCATCAGAGGCCTCTGATGTTTGTGAGTATCATGCTTAATAAACTTTTATAATCTTATCCAATGGGGCTTCACTATCTTTGGACCCTTTTATTTTTTATGGATGACATAGTTACATAGTAGTGGAGGTTGAATAAAAAGACAATAGTCCATCCAGTTCAACCTATGTAGGTGTGTGTGGCCGTAATTATTTCCCATACCTCTGAATGTTTTGATCCTTGAGGTGTACATCCAAGAGTCTTTTAAAAGTAGCCATACTTCCCGCAGTTACTACCATTTGTGATAGAGAATTCCACAGTCTAGTAGCCCTTACTGTAAAGAACCCCCTGCGTAGCCTGAGGTTAAATTGCTTCTCCTCTAACGGCATTGAATGGCCTTGTGTCCTCATGCATTCCTTGCAACTGAATAGTTTTTTTTCTATGTTGAGATCACCGTTGAGGTATTTATAAATCGCTATCATGTCCCCTCTCAGGCGTCTCCTGTCCAGGGAGAATAAATCAACCCGCTTGTAAGCGCTCTTCATAATTAAGGTCCTCCAATACCCTAGTTTAGTTGCCCTTCTCTGGACTCTTTCCAGCTCCAACACATACCTCCTGAGGACAGGCGACCAGAACTGGACAGAATACTCTTGATGCGGTCGGACCAGAGTTTTATAAAGTGGAAGGATTATAGTTTTATCTCTGGAATACATCCCCTTCCTTATGCATGCTAATATTCTGCCGGCTTTGGCAGCTGCCGCTTGACATTGCATACTATTGCTAAGTCTATCTTCTACTAAGACCCCCAGATCTTTCTCCATTTTTGATTCCCCCAGTTTCACCCCTAAAGTGTATTGAGCTTTTATGTTTTCTGTCCCCAAATGCAATACCTCACACTTCTCCACATTAAACCTCATTTGCCATATAGTTGCCCACTCTGCGATTTTGTTCAGGTCATTCTGTATCATTTCTACATCATGATGTGAAGTTATTGCCCTACTTAATTTTGTGTCATCTGCAAAAACTGAAATCGAACTACTGATCCCGTCCTCAATGCTATTCATGAATAAATTGAACAAGATTGGTCCCAGGACTGAGCCTTGGGGGACCCCATTTTTCACCCCAGACCAGTCTGAGTATGCGTTATTTATTACCACCCTTTGGACACGCCCCTTTAACCAGTTCCATATCCAAGAGCAGACCTTGTGGTCGATGCCTGCAGACCTTATTTTATATATTAAGCATTTGTGGGGAACTGTATCAAACGCCTTAGCAAAATCCAGGTACACCACATCCATAGGTCTCCCCCTATCTAGCTCACCTCCTCGTAGAATGTAAAACAGATTGGTTTGACAAGAACGCCTTTTTGTAAACCCGTGCTGATTATTACTGCTGATGATGTTGTTCTCTTTAGCAAACTCTTGGATATAGTCCCTTATCATCCCTTCCAGAAGTTTACATACTATTGATGTCAGGCTTACTGGCCTATAATTTCCCGCGATATGCCTCTGTCCTATTTTGAATATCGGTATCACGTTAGCTTTTCTCCAGTCACCAGGTACAGTTCCTGTCAAAATACTGTCAGCAAACATCAGGAACAGTGGTCTAGATATAACCTTACTGAGTTATTTGAGTACTCAGATGACGGCTCCTTGTTCCATGTGGGGTTGAGCTACACATCCTGAATCATTGGAGTAAATGCAAGGAATGTTTGAGAGTACAGGAGTTTAAAGGAATTTGTCTTTATACAGCTGTTCCTCCCTCCTCCAGGATTTTCCTACATGCTCCATGCCTATGGAGGTCTGGTAAGCAGCCTTTGAAGAGCACTTTGGTGTCATCTCACACGATTATCGGTGATGGGATCTTCTGTGTATGGACATTGGACTATCATCAGATTTTTATTCACTCAGCGCTGCTTGTTTGGATTTTTACTATTGATTTTTTCTGCTATCAACAGATTGCCGCTAGCTGCTTTGGAGTGACATTTTATAGTTCCTAAAGACATAGAGCGAATGTTATTTGTGTTTTTATTATTAGACCTTATAAGGTGAGACTTTATAAGCACCGATAGTGTGAAAGGTGTCAAGCTTTCTGTGTATCGTGCTCTTTGAATAAACACCCACTGACATTGCAGTTTAGCTTGGAATCCTTGTGTTTTTCATCATGATGGGACCAGGCAAGGTCTGGGGTTCTGCTGAGATAGAACATGTATGGAGAAGGACTGGTAGTCAGATCTCCCTTGCGTCAGCAGAAATTTATTGCAAAGGGATACAAGTTGCATGTCCACAAACTTCCCATCACAATGGGGTATGGAATACATGAATAGTGCAGACAACTGGAATTTAGAATACAACAAATAATTCTGAAAAACTTTTTAGATGCTTGGAAACCACATTATGGTGACCCCCCTGAACATGAGCCACATCACAACTGCATTCACAAATACCATTAAATTTGTTTCCTATACAAATGTGTTTGTTGCGCAGTTGCTAAGATGATCAAAGGTAAGTGCTCAGCTTGAAGTTCGTGGAGTTAACTGCTCCAAAATTGGCATGTTCAGACTTTTTACTGCACTTGCACCCCTCACCTGTGAAGCAGGACCTCTGTTATGTACCATTATGGGCAATGTAGTTCAGATCCCTGCATTACATTCGGAGTGCCATGACAGACCACATCAATGCTCCATCATGGAGCAGTCGGAATTCACTTTAGGCCTCCTAGGACACTTTATCAATGCACTGAAAGAGCAATTTGTGACTTTCTGTTTTCAATGCAGGAATTTAACAGATTCCCGACTGCACGCCGCCAATTTACTGTGGCAGTGCGGCCCTCCTGCGCGAAACGACGTAGACCTAGGGGGCAAAATGACCTTTAGCTAGGGGGCGAGCTCCCGCCGCCGGTGGCGGGCTCCCGCCCCCACTCGGCAGCAGGGACTCCGATGCACGGGGCAGGTAGCTCCGATTGCTGCCTGACACCCGCAATCGCACCCTGTTGAGAGAGAACGGTCAGCTGTTGTAAACACAGCTGGCCGTTCTTCTCTCTGGATGATCACAGAGCTCCTATGATCCTTCTATATAGGAACACATGTCTCTGTAAACATTTCACAAGCTACGCCCTCCCCCCCCCCACGGTTAGAATCACACCCCTAGGCTCACATTTAACCCATTGATCACCCACAGTGTTAACCCCTTCCCTGCCAGTGTCATTATTACAGTGACCGTGTATATTTTTAGCACTGATTACTGTAGTGATGTCACTGTCCCCCCAAAAGTGTCAAAAAAGTCAGTCAAGGTTCCGATCTGTCTGCCGCAATGTCGGAGTCCTGCTAAAAATCGCAGATTGCCGCCATTACTAGTAAAAAAAAAAAACAATAAAAATGACATCTTTCCCGTAGTTAGTAGACGCGATAAATTTTGCTCAAACCAATTGCGATTTTTTTTTACCAAAAATATGTAGCAAAAAACAAATTGGCCTAAAATGTTAAAAAAATTTGATTTTTACATTTTTTTGAGAATGTTATATAACAGAATGTGAAAAATATATATATTTTTTTCAGAATTGTCACTCTTTTTTGCTTATAGCACAAAAAAAAAAAAATCGCAGAGGTGATGAAATACCACCAAAAGAAAGCTCTATTTGTGGGAAAAAAGGACATCAATTTTATTTGGGTACAGTGTTGCATGACCGCGCAATTGTCCGTTAAAGTAACGCAGTGCCGAATCGCAAAATATGGCCTGGTCATTAAGGGGGGAAAATCTTCCGGTCCAGAATTAAATAATGTGGCTGGCACTTTTTTTTATCATACTGGAAAAACTCTCGAGCAGGTAAAGGCAACCTAGGGGGCGTGTGCCAGAATGGGTATGAAATGTAAGTTTTAATGACAACCAGAAGATTGGCCTCTGGCAGGCACACAAGCTCGGACTGGCCTGCCAGAGCTCTCGAGGATACTTTGATGTTCCCCTGCTCCCTAAAAATGTAATCACACTGAAATAAGCTTTGATTAAAAGCTCCCAAGACTGCTAATTATAAAGCCTGGAGTGCCCCTCTGTGTTTGTGCCCTACCCACCTCCATGACATTGCTGAGAGGTCCGCCTGACATCACTGACAATCAGGAGCTGTCCCCCCACAAAGAACTAGTGTGGGCCCACCTATAGCTGCAGACATCACTATGTGAAGAAGCCTGTGGCCTACCCACTTCCTCCTCCTACTGTAATGGAACCTCCTGCAGCAGCAGGTGTGGTGTAGAAACTGTAGTGGTTTGAGTACTGAAGGTGCATCACCTGGGGCTGAGTGATAGTTCAGGAATTGGGGTGATTGGAGGAGTGAAGGTGCAGGAATTGGGGTGATTGGAGGAGTGAAGGTGCAGGAATTGGTCTGATCTGAGGTGTGAAGGTGCAGGAATTAGATGGATCTGAGGTGTGATGGTGCAAGAATTGGGGTGATTGGAGGTCTGAAGGTGCAGGAATTGGGATCTGAGGGTGTGACAGTAAAGGAATTGGGGTGATCTGAGGGTGTGATGGTGCTGGAATTCTGAGGGCATGATGGTTCTGCAATTGTGAGTGATCAGAGGTCTGAAATTGGGGTGACCTGAGGGTGTGATGATGCAGGAACTGGGGTGATCTGAGGGTGTAATGGTGCAGGAATTGGGGTGATCTGAGGGTACAGGAATTTGGGTGATCTGAGGTATGAAGGTGCAGGAATTGGGGTGATCTGAGGGTGTGATAGTGCTGGAATTGTGAAATTGTGAGTTAGAGGGGTAAAGGTGCAGGAATTGGGGTGATCTGAGGGTGTGGTGGTAAAGGAATTGGGGTGATCTGAGGGTGTGATAGTGCTGGAATTGTGAGTGATCAGAGGGGTGAAGGTGCAGGAATTGGGGTGATCTGAGGGGTGAAGGTGCAGTAATTGGGGTGATCTGAGGCGTGAAGGTGCAGTAATTGGGGTGATCTGAGGCGTGAAGGTGCAGGAATTAGGTTGATCTTAGGCGTAAAGGTGCAAGAATTGGGGTGATCTGGGGGGGGGGGGGTGAAGGTGCAGGAACTGGGGTGATCTGAGGGTGTGGTGGTACAGGAATTGGGGTGATCTGAGGGTGTGATAGTGCTGGAATTGTGAGTGATCAGAGGGGTGAAGGTGCAGGAATTGGGATGATCTGGGGGGGGGGGGGGGGGTGTGAAGGTGCAGGAATTGGGTTGATCTAAGGTGTGAAGGTGCAGAAATTGGGTTGATCTGAAGGTGTGATGGAACAGAAATTGGGGTGATCTGAGGGTGTGATGGTGCTTGAATTGTGAGTAATCAGAGGTCTGAAGGTGCAGGATTTGGGGTGATCTGAGGGTGTAATGGTACAGGAATTGGGGTAATCTGAGGGTGTGATGATACAGGAAATGGGGTGATCTCAGGGTGAGATAGGGCTAGAATTGTGAGTGATCAGAGGGGTGAAGGTACAGGAATTGGGCTGATCTGAGGTGTAAAGGTGCAGGAATTGGGGTGATCTGAGGTGTGAAGGTGCAGGAATTGGGGTGATCTGAGGTGTGAAGGTGCAGGAATTAGGGTGATTTGAGGTCTAAGGGTGCAGGAATTGGGGTTATCTGAGGGTGTGATGGTGCTTGAATTGGGGTTATCAGAGGGTGTGATGGTGCTGGAATTGTGAGTGATCAGAGGGGCGAAGGTGCAGGAATTGGGGTGATCTGAGGGTGTAATGGTGCCGAAATTGGGGTGATCTGAGGGTGTGATTGTGCAGGAATTGGGTTGTTTTGAGGGTGTGATGGTGCTGGAATTGTGAGTGATCAGAGGTGTGAAGGTGCAGGAATTCTATGATCTGAGGTATGAAGGTGCAGGATTTGTAGTAATCTGAGGTATGAAGGTGTAGGAATTGGGGTGACCTGAGGCGTGAAGGTGCAGGAATTAGGTTGATCTTAGGCGTAAAGGTGCAAGAATTGGGGTGATCTGGGGGGGGGGGGGGTGAAGGTGCAGGAATTGGGGTGATCTGAGGGTGTGGTGGTACAGGAATTGGGTTGATCTGAGGGTGTGGTAGTGCTGGAATTGTGAGTGATCAGAGGGGTGAAGGTGCAGGAATTGGGATGATCTGGGGGGGGGGGGGGTGAAGGTGCAGGAATTGGGTTGATCTAAGGTGTGAAGGTGCAGGAATTGGGTTGATCTGAAGGTGTGATGGAACAGATATTGGGGTGATCAGAGGGTGTGATGGTGCTTGAATTGTGAGTAATCAGAGGTCTGAAGGTGCAGGATTTGGGGTGATCTGAGGGTGTAATGGTACAGGAATTGGGGTAATCTGAGAGTGTGATGATACAGGAAATGGGCTGACCCTTCTCTTGAGCAGGGGTCTCCAAAGGGCCAGTTAACTGTCCTTTAGATTTTAGGGTGGCCAGTGGCGGTATAAAATGCCCCGACATCAGTTGGAGTAAAAAATGCTTCAAGCTTGATGGTCTCTGGGACTAAAATTACATAGCGCTTGTGGTCAGGAGGAGGAATAGTACCCCATTACTGGCATCAGTGGAAGGAATAGTGCATCGTTGTTGGTGTCAGCGGGAAGATCTATGCCCTACTGTTGGTGTCTGTGGAAGGAATAGTGTCCCATTGTTTGTATCAGTAGGAGTAATAATATCTCATCATTAGTGTCGGTGGAAGGAGTTCTCCATTACATTGTGTCAATGGAAGGAATTATGCCCCACTGTTGGTGTCAGTGGAAGGAATATTTCCCTGTCATTGGTGTCAGTGGAAGAAATAGTTCCCCATTGTTGGTGTCAGTGGAAGGAATAGTTCCCCCGTTACTGGTGTCAGTGGAAGGAATAGTTCCTCATTGTTGGTGTCAGTTGAAGGAATATTTCCCCCATGATTGGTGTCAGTGGAAGGAATAGTTCCCGTCATTGGTGTCAATAGAAGGAATAGTTTCCCATTGTTGGTCTCAGTGAAAGGAATAGTTCCCCATTGTTGGTGTCAGTGGAAAGAATAATTTCCCCATCACTGGTGTCAGTGGAAGGAAAAGTTCACCATTGTTGGTCTCAGTGGAAGGAATATTTCCCCATTGCTGGTGCCAGTGGAAGGAATAGTTCCCCACTGTTGGTGTCAGTGGAAGAAATAGGTCCCCTATCATTGGTGCCAGTGGAAGGAATATTTCCCCATTGTTGGTGTCAATGGAAAGAATAATTTCCCCGTCACTGGTGTCAGTGGAAAGAATAGTTCCCAATTGTTGGTCTCAGTGGAATAAATAGTTCCCCATAGTTGGTCCCAGTGGAAGGAATATTTCCCCATTGTTGGTGCCATTGGAAGGAATAGTTCCCCATTGTTGGTGCCAGTGGAAGGAATATTTCCCCATTGTTGGTGTCAATGGAAAAAATAGTTTCCTGGTCATTGGAGGGAATAGTTCCCAATTGTTGGTGTCAGTGGAAGGAATAGTTCCCCATTGTTGGTCTCAGTAGAAGGAATAGTTCCCCATTGTTGGTGTCAATGGAAAGAATAATTTCCTGGTCATTGTAAGGAATAGTTCCCCATCGTTGGTGTCAATGGGGAGAATTATGCCCCACTAATGGTGTCAGTGGTAGGAATAGTGTCCTATGGGAGGCAAAGGACTGCACCCGGCTCATGGGCCACAGATTGGAGACCATTGCTGTAGAGGATAGCCTTCCCAAACAATCCATCCATCTGACTCTGAAAACTGCCTCATGCTCCCCCTTAAGAGCCCTTTCTGTTATTATCCTCCATCTTGCTATCTCCTGCCCCCTCAGCAGGACCAATGGAAATCAGTATGGAGGATAACTTTATACCATAGAAATCAGGAAACCTTCACCTGTTTCCAGAGAAAACATCCCAAAAACTATAAAATCTGCAGGTGAAGTTGCTTTTGTGTTTCATGGCAGTGGACTGCGTTCCCCCCCATCCCATAAATCCACATATACACCAAGATAAAAGTGCTAAACATTTCAATGTTATTGTTTTCCATCCATAGATATAATATATGTACACATATATTTGAAATTAAAACAAAATAATAACAGACCGGTTACATACAATAAAACAAGTGCCTACAAACAACAATAAACCGGAAACAGTAACAAAAAAGGGATTTTCCTTGCACAGTTCCCTTGTATCTTCTAGCACCGTGGCCTCCATATTAGAAGAGCGCTACTGCGTGAACACGGAATCCTATACACGCCTGTGTGTTAGCAGCTATGTAAACACTTTGCAGAAATTCTTCTTACTCCGCCGCCAGTCCTGGACTCAGAAGGGATGGGAACGGTCTTGCAGCGGGCGGTCGCTGAAATAAAACTTTCAGGCACAAACTTTAAAAAAAAAAAAACGAGTTGATCCCGGACAGCACCGGCTGCTTATATATCTGTAATACAACTTGTACATCAGCAAGAAAGGCTCGATGGAACTGGAATGCGATGATTTCCATCCAAAACTGCCCTCTGGGGAGGGGGGGGGGGATGATTTGGGTGCAAAAAGGCAACGTAGTCAGGAGGAAGCGTCTCCAACTTTTTGAGTTTCTTCCTTACCAGTTCCTGTGCTTTCCCCGTCATTATCGGAGGATCCTGAATAAATAAAAGAGACGTCGGAGGAACAAGTAGCATAACCGCCCCCTTCCCCATCCAAGTCAAAGCGGCATATCTTTTCTCCTAAAACAGAGTGACAACCAGCAGCCTTGAAACCCTCCAGAACCTGAAGGCCAACTAAGTCCCCTTTTGGCTTCATGCACACTGGAAGTTATCAAAACGTCAGTAGAAAGCTATAGAAGGATCTTTTCAGCTTTTTTGCAGTAGCGTTATTCAGCGTTTTTTAGCTGTAGTGTTTTTTAGCTTTTATTTTTTAGAAAAACTATATTCTCACACTAGCTTATGGCTCGAAAACCTTGATAAATGCAGAATAGCCACATTTTTTTGGTGTTTTTAAGCTTTTATCATAGAGTGTTTTTACAGCCTCGTTTTTGGGGTATTTTTACAGCCAGAAAACGCCCCTGCCAAAAACTGCTGATAACAGCCTGTGTGTGCATGGACACATAGCAGAAGTTGCTGGAGAGTTTACTGGAGTTTACTGGCTGCAGGAAAAAAAAACATCTGATGCCAAAAACAGCCGCTGTAAAAACATCCCGTGGTCCCGTGTGCATGAGGCCTCAAAAGTGGTTGTAAACCTCAGACATGAAATCTGAACAAAGTATATCTCTCTATAATGAGTACTTGTCTCAGTGCAGAGCACCAAGTGTCATTTCTGTCTGCTGCCTCCTTCCTCTGCTATCAACATGAGTCACTTCTGACAAGTTTTCCTGACACCAAGAGAAAAATGATGACAGGGGAGGGAGCGCCTCAGCTCTCTTCCTGTGTTGAAAGGGGGTGTGTTCTGCCCTCCAATCAGCTCTCAGAGCTCCCCTCACTGATGTAACTTCAGCTCTCCACCCCCAGCTTTTCAAAGCTTATAGGGCAGTGATGGCGAACATTGGCACCCCAGATGTTTTGGAACTACATTTTCCATGATGCTCATGAACTCTGCAGTGTAGTTAAGCATCATGGGAAATGCAGTTCCAAAACATCTGGGCTGCCAAGGTTTGCCATCAATCATTGTTATAGGGTATAGAGGATGTGGGGGAAAGACGGCTGTAGATAAACAGCTACAACATATGCAGGAGGATTTTTTTTCATCTCTGTATCACTTTGCTGGGTGTATGTGAGGGTTTACAACCACTTTAAGGGCTCATTTACACTTGCTTCAAAACAGGGCTTCAGACACGTTTTTTTAAAGCTCTCTTAAAGCCAGTCAAAGCCCCTGTCACTAAATAAAATGGTTAGCTTACAGTCCAGTTTACACCTTGCATCTGCTTTGCTTCAGCTTCACTTCAAAAATGATACCCCATGTCGCTTTAGTGGTGCTTCAAAGCATCTTCAAAGCCTCCATAGAAGTCTATAACAAAGCTCGCTTGAAGCACCACTGAAGCATCATTGAACCACCACCGAAGCACCACGAAGCACCAAAAATGCATCAAAAACAGCATGTTGAAGCAGGAGGCGTTTTAATGTGTTGAAGCCAAAGCAAATGTAAATGAGCCCTAAGGATTTGTTTACAGTCCTATTTACACCTTGCATCTGCTTTGCTTTGGCTTCACTTCAAAAATTATACCCCATGTCACTTTAGTGGTGCTTCAAAGTGTCTTCAAAGCCTTTAAAGACACTTTATAGGCTTTGAAAAAGCCTACAACAAGGCTCGCTTGAAGCATCACTAAAGCATCATCGAAGCATCATCCAAGCGCCAAAAAAGCACCACTGAAGCATCACCGAAGCATCAAAAACACTTAAAAAAAAGCATGTTGAAGCAGGAGGCCCTTTAATGTGTTGAAGCCAAAGCAAGTGTAATCAAACCCTAAGGATTTGCTCCATTTATGTATCACAGTGGTTCTCCAAAGCGTCTTTAAAGCCTCTATAGAAGCCTATAACAAAGCTTGCTTGAAGCGCCACTAAAGCATCACCGAACCACCACCACCGAAGCATCAAAAACACATAAAGAAAAGGATGTTGAAGCGGTAGGCGCTTTGTGTTGAAGCCAAAGCAGTGTAAACGAGCCCTAAGGATTTGTTTCATCTCTATATTACTTTGCTGGGTATATGCAAGGGTTTCAAACCACTTTAAGGGCTCTTTTACACTTGCTTAAAAATGGGGCTTCAGATACGCTTTTTTAAAGCTCTCCTAGCGCCAAAGCCCCTGTCACTAAATAAAATGGTTAGCTTACAGTCCTGTTTACACCTTGCATCTGCTTTGCTTCAGTTTCACTTAAAAAATGATACCCCATGTCACTTTACTGGCGTTTCAAAAGCATCTTCAAAGCCTCCATAGAAGTCTATGATAAAGCTCGCTCGAAGCACCTGCAGCTTTTGAGAGGCTTTAATTCAGCTTTAGCTTCACTTTGTTTTGAAAAAATTGCAGGTATGAGATATCAACACCCACACAGGGCATCTGCCAAGCTTCAACAGTGCAGCACAGAAGCTTCATTGAAGCACCACCAAAGCTTTATCGAAGTATCACCGAAGCTTCATCGAAGCATTAATGTGTAAGGGCTCGTTTACACTTGCTTCAAAACAGGGCTTCAGATACGCTTTTTTCAAGCTCTTTTAACACCAGTCAAGGCCCCTGTCACTAAATAAAATAGTTGGCTTACAGTCCTGTTTACACCTTGCATCTGCTTTGCTTTGGCTTCACTTTACAAATTTTACCCCATGTCGCTTTAGTGGTACTTCAAAGCCTCCATAGAAGTCTATGACAAAGCTCGCTTGAAGCATCATTGAAGCACCACCGAAGCATCAAAAATGCATCAAAGAAAGCATATTGAAGCAGGAGGCCCTTTAATGTGTTTTGAAGCCAAAGCAAATGTATATAACGCCTAAGGGTTTGTTTACACTTGCTTCAAAACAGGGCTTCAGAAAGATATTTTTAAAGCTCTCTTAACGCCAATCAAAGCCCCTGTCACTAAATAAAATTGGTTACTGTTTACATTTTGCATCTGCTTTGCTTCACTTCAAAAATGATACCCCATGTTGCTTTAGAGGTGCTTCAAAGCGTCTTCAAAGCCTCCGTAGAAGTCTATGATAAAGCTCGCTTGAAGCACCTGCAGCTTTTGAGAGGCTTTAATTCAGCTTTAGCTTCAATTTGTTTTGGAGAAATTGCAGGTATGAGATATCCACACCCACACAGGGCATCTGCCGAGCCTCAACAAAGCTTCAAAAGAGCATCACCGAAGCACCACCGAAACATCAAAAACACATCATAAAAAGCATGTTGAAGCGGTAGGCGCTTTAATGTGCGTTGAAGCTGAAGCAAGCATAAATGAACCCTAAGTCTATACACCCAAGCGCTGTTTCATTTTGGCTTGCAATCACAGGTCAAAAGAGGATTTACCAAGCATTACACCAAGCTAGGAGCAGCTTTCTTGAAGCTCTTTAAAACCACTTCAGCTCCAGTCTGGGATTCCAAACCAATGAAAATAGTACCGCTGGAATGCCCCCCAAAGCCATACCAGTCAGATCAGCATCTGAATAGACTGGTATAGCGCAAAGAATAAAATCGCACAGGTGATTGAATACCACCAAAAGAAAGCTCTATTTGTGGGAAAAAAAGGACATCAATTTTATTTGGGTACAGCGTCGCACGTCTGCGCAATTGTCAGTTAAAGTAACGCATTCCTGAATCGCAAAATATGGCCTGGTCATTAAGGGGGGGGGGAATCTTCCAGTCCAGAAGTGGTTAAAGTCCTTTAGAGGCATGGCATGCGTTCAGACGGAAGTCTATTGGCAAATGCTTGTAACAGCGTGTAAACGCGGTAACTCGCGTTTATAAGCGTTTACATTTCTGACCATTTTAACAATGTAAAAAAGCTTCTAAACGCAAACGCCTCTAAAGGCGCATAAACGCGGCATGTAAATGTGGCACAACCAATGGTTTTATCCGTCGGTTACTAGCTGTCAAGTTCCAGCATTCAAGAGAGGGTTTCATACGTCCCATGTACATGAAGCCTTAGTGGTCTATTTATGAAGATCAGCAAAATACCGTATTTTCCAGCGTATAAGACGACTGGGTGTATAAGACGACTGGGCGTATAAGACGACTGGGCGTATAAGACGACTGGGCATATAAGACGACTGGGCGTATAAGACGACCCTCCTTATTTTCAAGTTAAAACATAGGTTTTGGGCTATACTCGCCGTATAAGACTACCCTTCTTTGGAAGCAAGGCAACACCATTGAAAAACATCAGATTTCTCATAGCTCTCCAAGGTACCCCAAGTACTGTAATACATGTAATCTCTCATAATATCTCCAAGGTACCCTAAGTATAAGTATTACCAGTAGATGTAATCTCAAGACGCTGGCTATGCGGGAATCCTGTACCGGTATACCGTATGTACTGTAGCTTCGGCTACATACAGTATACCGCGCTGAGCCAAACACAGTGAGCGATGTATTCTATTATTGAATGCAAAGCCTGCTCGGATTGGCAGAGTCAGAGAGGCGGGCTGATGTTACTCCGCCAATGCGAGCAGGCTTTGCATTCAATAATAGAATACATCGCTCTCCCTGATTGGCTCAGCGCGGTACACTGTATGTAGCTGAAGCTATGGTACATACGGTATTCCGGTACAGGATTCCCACACAGCCAGTGTCTTGAGAGATTACATCCAGGGCTGCCATCAGGGGGGGCCAGCCCATTTACTTGTAGGGGGCCCCGGGATTCTGAGGGGCCCGGCCACCCAGGCCCCAACCAAGGAGATTGAGTGCTGTTGTAGTAACTAGAATTGCTAAACCAGGGCGGCCGCAGAGTAAGCCGATGCAGTGGAAGGGATGTCTCTTTGTTGGATTGGGATGTCTCTTTGCTGAATATTTGAGGCCATCTCTTTGCTGGATTGGGATTTCTCTTTGCTGAATAGTTGGTGCTGTATCTTTGCTGAATAGTTGGTGCTGTATCTTTGCTGGATTGGATTCATTTTCATATATTAAGTTGTAAGAGTGTTAAAATAAAAGAGTGTGCATTGAAGGACTTGGTGGGACGGCCAGTGGGTGGGTTCGGTGGGACGGCCAGTGGGCGGGTCCTGGAAAATATTGGTTGTCAGGCCCGGAGGGGCCCAGGCCTAAAGCTGTGTAAGGGGTCTCAAAATCTCTGATGGCTGCCCTGATTACATCTACCGGTAATACTTATACTTAGGTTACCTTGGAGATATTATACTCGGCGTATAAGACGCCCCCCCCCCCCCCATTTTTGGGGGATTTTTTTGAGGTTCACAAGAAGTCTTATATGCCAGAAAATACAGTAATCTCTTTTGGCTTCATCCATGATGATTCTTGGGACATAAAAAGTCCAAATAAAAAAAAGTTGTGATATCAAAAAAAATAAAAAGGAAAGTTTCTTCTCTGGATCCCTTAATGGAATATAACAAAATTCTCAGCTTGGGTGATAAAAAATGAATCGATACATTTAAAAGTGAAAATAAATTCTGAGGATAATCTATAAAAGTGCAAACTAGATTTTGCCTAGCTGCCAGGATCAATCATTTTCCATTTAAAAACACAGTAAAATAGTAATATAGGAATTTTAGACCTTCGTATGATGTTTTCTTAACTCTAGATAAACGTCTTCAGAGCTTTATTTGGCTGAGCCTGGCAACTCAGGGATGACCAGGGAACTGCTAAGCATGCTGGGACTTGTAGTTCCACAAAATCTATAGGCTCCTTGGTTGAGTCTCTCACTTCTATACTGATAAAGTTGGCAGTAAAGTCAGTTGGCAACAAATTGTTAAAGTATAACTTTGCCTCTCAGAGAAAATCAAACTGTAAGGCTGGAAAGTGAAACAATCAGCTTTGTAAATATGATATATAACTTTGTATAGAAGTTCTCTCTATTAGTTAAAACTGAACTTTTAAAAAAATAAATCTGTTATGGGTTAATATATATAAAAAAAAAAAAAAAAATCACATAAAATGTATTTTTAAATGAAGATAGTACAAGTACCTGCATCTGTACTGATATCCCTGCACAGCAGTATGCATACTGGGAGGGGGCAGGGCCAACACGATGGACCAATTAGAGCTATTGCCGTGCACAGTGCTGACCTTAGCAGTGTACTGCTGCTCCTGTGCACAGTGCTGAGCTCAGCAGTGTACTGCCGCTCCTGTGTTGAGCTCAGTAGTGTACTGCCGCTCCTGTGCAGTGCTGAGCTCAGCAGTGTACTGTTGCTCCTGTGCACAGTTCTGATCTTCTAGGTGCACTGCCGCTCCTGTGCAGTGCTGAACTTAGCAGTGTACTGCTACTCGTGTGCACAGTGCTGAGCTCAGCAGTGTACTGACGCTCCTGTGCACCGTGCTGAGCTCAGCAGTGTACTGCCGCTCCTGTGCAAAGTGCTGAGCTCAGTAGTGTACTGTTGCTCCTGTGCACAGTTCTGAGCTTATATGTGTACTGCCGCTCCTGTACATCGTGCTGAGCTCAGCAGTGTACTGCCGCTCCTGTGCACAGTGCTGAGCTCAGCAGTGTACTGCCACACCTGTGCACAGTTCTGAGCTCAGCAGTGTACTGCCACACCTGTGCACAGTTCTGAGCTCAGCAGTGTACTGCCACTCCTGTGCACAGTGCTGAGCTCAGCAGTGTACTGCCGCTTCTGTGCACTGTGCTGAGCTAAGCAGTGTACTGCTGCTTCTGTGCACAGTGCTGAGCCCAGCAGTGTACTGCCGCTCCTGTGCACAGTGCTGAGCTCAGCAGTGTACTGCGGCTCCTGTGCACAGTGCTGAGCCCAGCAGTGTACTGCCGCTCCTGTGCACAGTGCTGAGCTCAGCAGTGTACTGCCGCTCCTGTGCACAGTGCTGAGCTCAGCAGTGTACTGCCGCTCCTGTGCACAGTGCTGAGCTAAGCAGTGTACTGCCGCTTCTGTTCACAGTGCTGAGCTCAGCAGTGTACTGCCGCTCCTGTGCACAGTGCTGAGCTCAGCAGTGTACTGCCGCTCCTGTGCACAGTGCTGAGCTCAGCAGTGTACTGCCGCTCCTGTGCACAGTGCTGAGCTCAGCAGTGTACTGCCGCTCCTGTGCACAGTGCTGAGCTTAGCAATGTACTGCCGCTCATGTGCACCATGCTGAGCTTAGTAGTGTACGGACGCTCATGTGCACCATGCTGAGCTTAGCAGTGTACTGCCGCTCCTGTGCACAGTGCTGAGCTCAGTGTACTGTTTCTCCTGTGGACAGTTCTAAGCTTGCCAGTGTACTGCCGTTCCCGTGCACCGTGCTGAGCTTAGTAGTGTACTGCCACTCCTTTGCCCAGTGCTGAGCTTGGTAAGTATACTGCCACACCTTCTCATGGTCTAAAACCATGGACCAAAGACAGGGGTCTGATTAAACTGTACTGGAGACCAAGGACCTGGCCAAACTGCCTGGCAGGATTACCAAACTGGCTGAACAGAATTTAAAATCTTTTGGCATGCAGTTTATTTCCCATCTATGTATTTCAGCAGTGTGTTCAGCCATTTCCCTAGAATTTAGCCCTAAGTATATTCGTGTATATTATCTATCACCCCCATTAGGACTGCACAGGCTCTTGAAGTATCGGTTGTGCCCAATGATGAGCATATGCCGAACTGTGCTTGCTGCCGCGGGATGAATGTAAACATGGCTGCTGCCTATGGAATGTCTGCACAGATGGAGCATTTAACTTATCTGCTGCTCTCCCTTCAACAATCAAACCTTGTGAGTGAATGCTGGGAAATGGGGTGGCCATTAGAAATCATGGCGGTGCTAAGAGGGAGTCAACAATAGATATTCAGTGCCCACAAACACCGTCCCTCCTCCAGAGCCTGGGGAGACATGAGCCCAGTGAGCCGGTCCACCCACGTCCTCCCCCGCTTTACTGACCAATGCACCCCCTCCCTCCCTACTACCACACTGCACACCCCTACTGCCCCCATCTCCTACCTCCATCTTCCCCTACCTCCTCCTCGCTGTCCTGTTTCCTCACCTGGCTTCTAATATGACTGCAATGGACACTCTGACATGGCATGGAAACCGCCGCCATTGCTCAGTGCTATGCTTTCTGCCTCCCTTCCTGCCCCCTTCTGCTGGCAATGCTCGGTAATGACAAGTCCTGCTTATATAAGCTCAGTATAGCTTAGTGGTGCACCAAACTGAAAACAAAAATTCAGGATGCACTTGGCCGAAAACCGAAACGGACAGTTTTAACCACTTGCCGACCAGTCACATTGACTGTACTGCCGCAAAGTGGTTCGATTCCGTCCAGAGACATAGACCTACGTCGCTGGACTCCTCCCCTTGTGGGCGGCGGGCACGCGCCGCTGGAGGCTCGCTACCGCTGTATTCAGTCACAGCGGGAGTCGGGCCAGGGGAGGAGCGGCGGTGATCACTGCTGCTCTTCCCCGATCATCGAGGATCGAGTGTGGAAATCCGCCCGCTTGTGTAAACAAAGCGGGCGGATCTCCTCTGTGACAGGCAGGGTCAGATTGCAGGGTTCAGCCTAGCTCAACCTGCGATCTGTCCCTGTGTCACTCAGTCCCCTCCCCCCACACGTTAGTAAGCACCAGGCACACTTAACCCTTTGATCACCAATAAAAATTAACCCCTTCCCTGCCAGTGTCATATTTACAGTAACAGTGCATATGTATAGCACTGATTACTGTAGAAATGTCACTGGTAACCCCAAAAGTGTCAAAAATGTCAGTCAGGGGTCCGATCTGTCCGCTGCAATGTCGCAGTCCCGCAAAAAAAATTGCAGATCGCCGCCATTACTCGTTAAAAAAAAAAAAAAACACTAAAAATGATAAAAATCATTCCCTTAGTTAGTAAACGCAATAACTTTTGCGCAAACCAATCAAAATACGCTTATTGCGATTTTTTTTTACCAAAAATATTTAGCAGAAAACAAATTGGCCTAAAATGTTAAAAAATTTAGATTTTTACATTTGGGGGGGGGGGGGGGGGGGAATTTCATATAAAAAAATGTAAAAAATATTGTTATTTTTTCAAAATTGGCGCTCTTTTTTTGTTTATAGCGCAAAAAGTAAAAATCACACAGGTGATCAAATACCACCAAAAGAAAGCTCTGTTTGTGGGAAAAAAAGCACGTAAATTTCGTTTGGGTACGGCGTTGCATGACCGCGCAATTGTCAGTTAAATTCGCACAGTGCCGAACCGCAAAAAGTGGCCTGGACGTAAGACAGCAAAATCCTCCGGTGGTAAAGTGGTTAAAAAAAAATATTTTGAAATTTAAATAATGTGGTTGGCGTTTTTGCATTAAAGTCAATGGGAAGCTATTTTGCATTGAAGTCAATAAGTGGCATTTTTGCATTAAAGTTAATAGGGGGCACTTTTGTATTGAAGTTAATGGCACGCAATTTTGCATTGAATTCCCTAGGGATGTATTTGCATTGAAGTCACTAGGGGCGTTTTTGAATTAAAGTCAATGGGATGCAATTTTGCATTGAATTCTCTAGTTTTTTGTTTTTTTTGCATTAAAGTCACTAGGGGAAGTTTTTGCATTGAAGTCAATGGGACGTGATTTTGCATTGACGTCAATAGGAGGCGATTTTGCATTGAAGTAAATTGGACATGATTTTGCTTTGAAGTCAATGGAACGTGATTTTGCATTGACATCAATAGGATGTGATTTTGCACTGAACTAAATTAGACACGATTTTGCATTGAAGTCAATGGGACATGATTTTGCATTGAAGTCAATAGGATGTGATTTTGCATTGAAGTCACTAGGTGGCGCTTTTGCATTAAAGTCAATAGGGGGCACTTTTGCATTGAAGTTAATGGGATGTGATTTAGCATTAAAGTCAATAGCATGTGATTTTGCATTGAAGTCACCAGGGGGCGATTTTGCTTAGAAGTCAATGGCATGCAATTTTGCATTGAAGTCCCTAGGGGGTCTTTTTAAATTGAAGTCAATGGGATGCGATTTTGCATTGCAGTCACTAGGGGGTGTTTTTGAATTGAAGTCACTAGTGGGTGTTTTTGCACTGAAGTCACTAGGGGGCGTTTTTGAATTGAAGTCAATGGGATGTGAGTTTGCATTGAAGTCATTAGTGGGTGTTTTTCCATTGAAGTCACTAGGGGGAGTTTTTTCATCGAACCCAATGGGGCACAATTTTGCACTTAAGTCAATAGGATGCGATTTTGCATTGAAATTACTAGGGGGTGTTTTTGCATAGAAGTCAATGGCACGTGATTTTGCAGTGAAGTCAATGGGACGCATACCATTATTGGCCCTTTTTTTTTTTCTACCGGCAAAACGCCGATAACCCTATTTTCGGTTGATAATTTTCAGTGGCCTATGCTGGGCCACCATTGCAAATCATGGGGCTCTATACAGCCTACCTGACAGATCGGGCCCTACTGCTGACCCAATGGGGCCCCAGTATATGAATACTGCCCATACCCCCCCCCCCCCATCTGTATTCTGAATGGGGAAGCCTATACAAGCAAGTATTTACAAAGCTGATTGCTTCACTGCTTTACATCAAAAATGTAAAAACTGTCATATGACATTGGTCCTTAACCCTTCGCTACCCAAGGACCAAACAACAAAGTGCAAACAAAATTGAAAAGATCAGTCGATCAAAAGACCATATTCATACAGCCGCCTGTCGCCTTCTGTGAACAGAGGCAGAGAGACAGCGGGCAGCACAAGACGGCACAGAGGACCGGAGAGCTCTATGAAGATGGCCACACATCTCGCTATTTGTGATCGATCCTGGTACGAGCAATCACAGTCAATCATCGAATGCAGCAACACAGACACAGTATCGTTCCGGGCTTGATGGTCCCCCCCCCCCCCTTCTTGATCTGCTTCCTATAGACTTTAATGGCTATACAAAACCCCCTGATGAAGAAGGTTCAACCTCTGAAATGCGTCGGGTCTGAGGAAGTCTGACAGTGGTGTTATCAAGGGGCAGAGGCAAGTAATCCTTTATTAACTGGAGATGGGAGCTGACCCCCAGAAAGGTACCAGCAGTGGGGATTGTCTTATTGTTGATGCCGCTTATACCCTGTTTTATGTGAGCGCAATTCGCTGTCATTACCACTGCCCGCCCGCAGTACGACATATGACGTCCTGGGCTTTAGGTGGAGATATCCGGGGGATGGGTGCAGCTGCAGGCATGTGATTCCCTGCACCGTAAGAACAATCATAGCGGCTGTACAGCCGCTTGATTGTTCTTACCAGCGGCGGGAGGGGCCTTCCCCAACCCCTCCCTCTGCCCTCCAGTACTTCTACCGGCTAGCCTGTGCGATCGGCGAGCTGGAGAAGGAATCCGCTGTCGGCCGAAGTTCACCATAGAGAATATCGAGAACAAGATGCCCCCCTTTCTTGATCTGCTTCCTATAGACTTTTATGGAAATACAAAACCCCCTTGATGAAGAAGGCTCCACCTCTGAAACGCGTCATGTCTGAGCAAATCTGGCAGTGGTGTTATCAAGTGGCAGAGACAAGTAATCCTTTACTAGCCGGAGATGGGAGTTGACCCCGAGAAAAGGTACCAGCAGTGGGGATCGTCTCATTTTGATGGGTGCAGCTGCACTATAAGAACAATCAGCGGCTGTACAGCCACTTGATTGTTCTTACCAGTGGCGGGAGGGGACGCCCCCCCCCCCTCTCGCCACCCTCCTGTGCTTCTACCGGCTCTCCCGTGTGATCGGCCAGCCAGAAAAGGAATCTGCCGGTGGCAGAGAATACCGAGGACAAGATAGCCCCCCCCTTCTGATCTGCCTCCTATTGACTTTAATGGAAATACAAAACCCCTGATGAAGAAGGTTCAACCTCTCAAACGTGTGTAGTCTGAGGAAGTCCGGCAGTGGTGTTATCAAGGGGCAGAGACAAGTAATCCCTTACTAACCGGAGATGGGAGTTGACCCCGAGAAAGGTATCAGCAGTAGGGATTGTCTTATTGTGATGTGTACAGCTGCAGACATG
The DNA here is from genome assembly GCF_965119305.1 of Pelophylax lessonae. NCBI lineage: Eukaryota > Metazoa > Chordata > Amphibia > Anura > Ranidae > Pelophylax > Pelophylax lessonae. The sequence continues at coordinate 5,574,234 of NC_138774.1, read as the reverse complement.
CGAGTCCCTGCACTGTAAGAACAATCATAGCAGCTGTTCAGACGCTTGATTGTTCTTACCAATAGCGGGAGGGGACATCCCCCCTTCTCTCCGCCCTCCAGTGCTTCTACCGGCTCGCCTGTGCAATTGGCGAGCCGTAAAAGGAATCTGTCGGCGGCAGAAGTACCCCATAGAGAATACAGAGGAGAACAGGGTCCCCAGCAGTCTCTATGACCCACGGAGGTCCCTATGACGTCACGCCCAGCCTGGCAGTTGTAAATACTACCATGTTCTCAGCTGGAAAGCCGAGATCTTTTTTTTTTTCCAGGCTTTCCAGCCTAGGAGGAGAGATTTGAGGTCTTATAGACCCCCAATCTCTCCATAAAGAGGACCTGTCATGCCCTATTCCTATTAGGAATGTACATTTCTTGTATGAGGAAAAAAAAAGTGATCCAAAAAAAATTTGAAGGGAAAGTGTAAAAATTAACAATTAAAAAAAAAAAAAAAAAAGTAAAGTGCCCCCGTCCACGCACGCAGAAGTGAACGCATACGTACATCACGCACGCATATGTAACCGGCATTCAAACCACACATGTGAGGTATCGCCACGAACGTTAGAGCGAGAGCAATAATTCTAGCCCTAGACCTTCTCTAACTCTAAACCGGTTATCTGTAAAAATGTTTAAAGTGTCGCCTATGGAGATTTTTTTAAGTCCGGTAATTTGTCACCGTTCCACGAGCGTGCGCAATTTTTAAAGCATGACATGTTAGGTATCTATTTACTCGGCGTAACTTCATCTTTCACATTATAAAAAAGCCTGTTGACACAGGCTCCAAAGAGCTATCAAAAGCAATTGGCCAATCACTCCGGGCAGAGCTGACAGCTCTCTAAACTGATCGCAGAATGGGTCTCCGATTTGCGGATTTAATCAATTCGATCAACTTACTGACTGACTGAACGATCGATCACATTGCTATGTGTGGCCATCGTCATCATTGTAGGTTCTATACACACAGCATTGGCTAAAAATGGATCCCAAAGCTGAGGTGTAACTAGAACCTTCAGGGTCCCATGGCAAGAAACCATGAATGCCCCCCCAAGGCCCTTCCCACTGATCCCGGGGGCCCTTAACTCCTGCCGCAGGGCCCTTTATTATGGTCCCACAGTGGAACCCTTTCACATGTTCTGCATTGGGCCCCCTTCCTGCAGTCTTGGGGCCTCCCACAATGTGGGAACTAGGGATGCACCGATCCAATATTCGGATCGGATATCGGCGCCGATATGGCCATTATAGCTGGATCTGGGGATCGGTAACATTGACCGATCCACTGGCCGATCCGGTTCTTGCTTAGTAACGGCTCGGCCTTCCCTTACTTGGTGCAGTAGTAGTATGGGATGGGAGCTGCTACTTCCTGTATAGTCCCGGCTCACAGGCGGAGGGATATCAGCTGCACTCCGCCTGTGAATGGAGGAGCCGTACCCATGAAGCAGCGGCTTTGCTCTGTACTGCAGCCCCATGTTTTGTGTGTAGCTCCGGATCGGTTCCGGTATCGGTATCGGCAATTTCACAATGCCAGATATCAGTATCGGGTCCAAAAAAGTCGGATCGGTGCATCCCTAGTGGGCCCGGCCGCAAATGCGACCTTTGTGACCCTGGTAGTTCCGCCACTCTCCCAAAGACATCAAAGAAAAGTGACTGCGGCTTTCTCTGAGGCCTCTCTGAGTGCCGTAGGTGGAGGGGACTGCGGTCCTTCATGTTGCCCTCTTCTGCCCTCTGCCACCCATTTGGCAAAGGCGTGACCGCCTCATGTATGGGGGGGGCGTTACATGTACCCTCCAATCCTTCATACAAAAGTGCTACATTTTCTATCATGCATGAAGTGCGTCGGAGCAGCGTTCTCCTCTTTTTTTGTTCCCTTCACACACACAAAAACACAATTACAAAAGGACCTCCTTGTGATGCCGCATTATATGCTGATTTTTTTCAGACGGCCGTCGGAATCCCTTTTTGCAGAATTCGCAGCGGTGCGGGTAGTCCTTGGTGTGTATGGAGATGACGTGGCGTTTGAAGCCGGACGCGTCCGTCGTGCTGTACTCGCAGTACTGGCACTGGTAGACCTTTTTGCCGCTGTGCGTCTTCATGTGCTTTTTGAGCTCCAGTTGCAGCCGGAAGCCGCGTTTGCATTTTTTGCACTTGAAGGGCAAGTCTTTCGTGTGGACAGACAGAATGTGGCCGCTCAGGATGAACGGGTCGGGGGTCTTGAAGTCGCAGTGGCGGCAGTGATGAACCTTCTTGCCTTGGTGCGTCTCGCTGTGTTTCTTGAGTTCGGAGGGGCGGTGGAAGCCTTTGTCGCACACGTCGCACTTGTGGGGGAACTCCTTGGTGTGGACGGAAATGACGTGGCGTTTCAGGTCGCTGGAGTTGGTGCTCTTGTGGTCGCAGTGGGGGCACTGGTGGGTTTTGTGGCCCTGAAAGAGCTCTGCGTGCTGCAGCAGGTCCTTCTCGTCGCTGAACGCCTGGGGGCACTGTTCGCACTTGAACGGTAAGTCCGCGCCATGGCGGCTTTTAATGTGCGTCTTTAGGTTCGACTGGTCTGCGCAGCGAAACTCGCAGAAATGGCACGCGTAAGGCTTTTCTCCCGTGTGGATCCTAAGGTGCTTCTTCAGCTCGGAAGGGTGTCTGAAGCCCTTTCCGCATTCGACGCACACGTGTGGGAAGTTCTTGCTGTGTACGGCCAGCAGATGGCGGTTGAGGAGCCCCTGCTCGGCTGTCTCGTAGTCGCAGTATTTGCACTTGTGCAGTCTGGGCTCTGTGTCCCTCAGGATGAGCTTGTTGGAGCTGAGCGGGCTGGCCTCGCGGTAGCGCCGCGTGTATTCCGTGAACTCGTGAGGTTTTTCTGTTTTGCTGGTCAGCTTGTGGCCCTCCAGGTGGTTGTGAAAACTGACTTTCTTGTTGGTGGTGAAATCGCAGTCCGTACACTGGTACTTCTTCTTTATAAGGTGGTCGGGGTGATTCTTCATGTGCCTTTTCAGGAACCCCCGGGATTTAAACTTCTTACCACAGATGTGACATGGGTAGACGGTCAGCGGCTGGCCGTCGGGGCCGATGATGACAGCTGTGTGAAATGCAGAGAAGATTAAAGTGTCACTAAAGTAAAAAAATATGCTTCAGATTTCAATTCATTCAATTATATAGACAATTTATACAGTGCTATTACCTACTTTATATACCAGTAATGGCTATACTTGGCACCCCAGATGTTTTGGAACTACATTTCCCATGATGCTCAACTACACTGCAGAGTGCATGGGCATCATGGGAAATGTAGTTCCAAAACATCTGGGGTGCCAAGGTTCGCCATCACTGGTATATACACTATATACAGAAGAATACTATCTTCCAGAAGAGCATTTGTGAGGTCAGGCACTGATGTTGGAGAGAAGGCCTGGCTCGCAGTCTCCGCTCTAATTTATCCCAAAGGTGTTTTGTCGGGTTGAGGTCAGGACTCTGTGCAGACCAGTCAAGTTCCTCCTCCCCAAACTCCCTCATCCATGTCTTTATGGACCTTGCTTTGTGCACTGGTGCGCAGTCATGTTGGAACAGGAAGGGGCCATCCCCAAACTCCTCCCACAAAGTTGGGAGCATGAAATTGTCCAAAATGTCTTGGTATGCTGATGCCTTAATAGTTCCCTTCACTGCAGGGGCATAACTACAACCTTCAGGGCCCTGGTGCAAGAATCAATTAGGCCCCCCCCCCCCCGACCTCATCACGGGATCCTTTCTCAAATTCTGCAGTGGGCCACCTCCTGCCATCTTGAGGCCCCCACATGGTGGTGGAACGACAGGGACAAGTCACAAGTGCGACCTTTGAGATCCTGGTAGTTCTGCCACTGACCTTACTATCCGCGCCAATTCATCCCAAAGGTGTTTTATCGGGTTGAGGTCAGGACTCTGTGCAGACCAGTCAAGTTCCTCCACCCCAAACTCGCTCATCCATGTCTTTATGGACCTTGCTTTGTGCAGGAAGGGACCATCCCCAAACTGTTCCCACAAAGTTGGGAGCATGAAATTGTCCAAAATGTCTTGGTATGCTGATGCCTTAAGAGTTCCCTTCACTGCAGAGGCGTAACTACAGCCTTCAGGGCCCTGGTGCAAGAAACCATTTACCCCCCCCCCCCCCCGACCCCATCACGGGGTCCTTTCTCAAATTCTGCAGTGGGCCACCTCCTGCCATCTTGAGGGCCTCACATGGTGGTGGAACAACAGGGACAAGTCACAAGTGTGACCTTTGAGACCCTGGTAGTTCTGCCACTGACCTTACTATCTGCTCTAATTCATCCCAAAGTTTTTCTATCAGGTTGAGGTCAGGACTCTGTGCAGACCAGTCAAGTTCCTTTAACCAAAACTAGCTCATCCATGTCTTTATGGACCTCGTTTTGTGCACAGGTCCAAATCATTTGGTGGAGGGGGGATTATGGTGTGGGGTTGTTTTTCAGGGGTTGGGCTTGGCCCCTTAGTTCCAGTGAAGCAGTGGCAGAACTACCAGGGTCGCAGCAGTTGCACTTGCGACCGGGCCCTGGCGTTCTGCCACTGTGTGTGTGTGTGTGTGGGGGGGCGCCAGTTCTAGGCAGTGATCAGGACATTACGTTCCAGACATAGTAGTAAACTGTGGGGGAGGTCACTGCACGCTGCCGCCGTTCGCCGATTCTGGTTACAGGCAACGATCATGGGGGTCGAGACAATGTACACTGTGCCTGAGGGACCACTCACTGCTACTGACACAGCGCTCCGCCCATTTCTCCAAGCAGATCCATGTCGGGAGGAGGAAACTGTAGTGGAGGAATAAGTCAGCTAATTAGCTGATGGGCCAGTCAAGTGAAGGGGGAGGAGCTCTACCCTGCTTAAGGAGATGTGAAGACAGAGTCCCTATGTCGGGACAGCCGTTACTGGAGTACCGAGTCCAGACTAAGAGCACCAAGCAAGCAGGGGGAATCCACTGACACTGAGAGCCAGTGTCACTATCCCATCCCCCCCCCACCACCATCCCTCTGCCCCTGAGCCCATCCCCTCCACCACCACTACTGCCACTGATCCTAAGGGGGGGCCTCAGGAGGATGTAAGGGGGCACTCTGGAGGCATTAAGAGGGCATTCTGGAGATACTGTTTTAGTATCTCCAGAGTGCCCCCTTACATTCTCCAAAATGCCCCCTAGTAATAGTAAGGTCAGTGGCAGAACTACCAAGGTCTCAAAGGTCACACTTGTGACTGGGCCCTGGGTTTCCACCACCATGTGGGGGCCTCAGGATGGCAGGAGGTGGCCCACTGCAGAACATAAGAAAGGGCCCCGTGATGGGGTCAGGGGGACCCTTCATGATTTCTTGCACCTAGGTCCTAAATGCTGTATTTACACCTCTGCAGTGAAGGGAACTCTTAAGGCGTCAGCATACCAAGACATTTTGGATAATTTAATGCTCCCAACTTTGTGGGAAGAGTTTGGGGATGGCCCCTCCCTGTTCCAACATGACTGTGCACCAGTGCACAAAGCAAGGTTCATAAAGGTAAGGATGAGCGAGTTTGGGGTGGAGGAATTTGACTGGCCTGCACAGAGTCCTGACCTCAACCCGATAGAACACCTTTGGGATGAATTAGAGTGGAGACTGCGAGCCAGGCCTTCTCATCAACATCAGTGCCTGACCTCACAAATGTGCTTCTGGAAGAATGGTAAAACATTCCCATAGACACTCCTAAACCTTGTGGACAGCCTTCCCAGAAGAGTTGAAGCTGTTATAGCTGCAAAGGGTGGGCCAACTCAATATTGAACCCTACGGACTAAGACTGGGATGCCATTAAAGTTCATGTGCGTATAAAGGCAGGCGTCCCAATACTTTTGGCAATATAGTATATGTGTCAAACACAAGGCCCGTGAGCCAAATCCGGCGCACCAGGCCATTTTCTGTGGCCCTCATACCTCTTCTGCAGCTGCAGCACCCCCTTGTCTCCCCACCTTGTCTCAGCAGTCAGCAGCAGAATGGAGGACAGAACTCCACTAGATCCAGCACTTCACTGTGCAACTGTAAAGAGTCTTGTCTCTAGCCACCCCCGACCCCCCCCCTACCTTCTGGGTCTCAGAAGTCAACAGCAGCGAGGAGGACAGAACTCCTACAATCTCTCTGTGCAGCTGCAGCACCCCTCCTCTCCGCCTCCCCTGGGCTCAGCATTCAGTAGACTCCAGCCCTTCTCCAGACCCTGCACTTTCTGCTTCCCAGCTCTGCGCCCAGTATCATCCCAGCGGCAGCACAAGGTGGGGGGGGGGGGGCGTGTGCACTCTGATATAAAGGATGGTGAGGGACTCTTAACTTCTGATGGTGGGGGGGACAACTCTTGACATCTGTTGTAAGGGACTCTTGATCTCTGATGGAGGTGGTGGTGGTGAGGGGGGGTCTCTTGACATCTGATGTAAGAGGGGGTGAGGTGCTATGGACATCTCCTTGTAATTATTATAAGTATACAATTCTATGCCAGTTGAAGGGGGTTGCACACTGCTGGTATCCCCAACTTATGGGAGACTGCTCAGACAGACCACCATGGCAGAACCATGAGCAATCTCCAATAAAGTTTGCTGTAGATGATGCCAGCGATGTGCGACCCTCCTTTTCAGACTTGCATCAACTGCTAGTGGAGTGTGAGTGGGCTCCGTTCCAGTCTGCACCCGCCCTTCACAGCTTAAGTCTTAAGTTATTACTAAAACCAGTAATAATGGAATACAGAGGCAATTATTTAATATGATGAAGAGTAGATACATTCATGTAGTTTTATAGATACAAGCGGTCCTTTGAGGGCAACCATAATACTGATGCGGCCTGCGATGAAATTGAGTTTGACACCCCTGCTGTATATTGTACATTCAACGTTAGTCCCTGTTCTAAAGTCCCTGCTTCACATGCACACAGTATCTCACAAAAGTGAGTACACCCCTCACATTTCTGTAAATATTTTATTCTATCTTTTCATGTGACAACACTGAAGAAATGAGACTTTGCTACAATGTAAAGTAGTGAGTGTACAGCTTGTATAACAGTGTAAATTTGGTGTCCCCTCAAAATAACTCAACACACAGCCATCAATGTCTAAACCACTGGCAACAAAAGTGAGTACACCCCTAAGTGACAATGTCCAAATTGAGCCCAATTAGCCATTTTCCCTCCCCGGTGTCATGTGACTCGTTAGTGTTACAAGGTCTCAGGTGTGAATGGGGAGCAGGTGTGTAAAATTTGGTGTTATCGCTCTCACTCTCTCATACTGGTCACTGGAAGTTCACCATGGCTCCTCATGGCAAAGAACTCTCCGAGGATCTGAAAAAAAAACCTCGATTTTTGTCTTACTGTAAGGTACTTTTCTCTGAGGTTCACTGACAGACACAGCTTAAAGTCTTCAGACCATTGGGTTTATGCGCTCGCTCTCCAGGAGTAGGACTAGACGGAAACCTTTTTTGTTAAGCCCCTGGGGCAGTCCCAGAGGGTATACCATCAACTTCCTACTGTAGGACTTTTCATGACTCAACCCCAAAAGAGGGGCGGGTGCTGTGTCTTGTCAGTGAACCTCAGAGAAAAGGGTTTTACGGTAAGACAAATTTCCAGTTTTCTCTTTCGTTCACCGACAGACACAGCTTCAAGTCTTCAGACCATTGGGATGTCCCAAAGCAGTCCAACATGAAGTGTGGGGAAAAAAACCACAGCAAACGCAGAATTGCCAACAAGGCTAAACATAGCCAACCAGGTAACAACAGGAGCTAAACTAGGAACAACTGGAGCTCCCCACCAGAAAAAAATTTCACCCTCAAGAAGTGGAAGCCTCTGCAACCACAGCCTGCAAAACTTTGCGGCCACATCCACTTTATAAAATTTTGTGAATGTGTGTGCAGACGACCAAGTAGCCGCCTTGCATACCTGAACCACTGACGCCTGATGACGGAAGGCCCATGAGGCACTAAGTGCCCTGGTAGAATGTGCTTTAACATGGAAAGGAGGAACCTGACCCTTAATGGAGTAGGCCTGCACCACCGTCTGCCTGATCCACTTGTAAATAATCGCAGCAGATGCGGCCTGCCCCTTAAAAGGTCCATCCATAAGAACAAAGAATCGGATTTCCTAATCATTTCAGTCATCGCCAGGTAAACCAAATCGCTCTTACCATGTCTAAGGAATGTAAGGCAATTTCCTTAGGATGTTTAGGCTTAGGACATAAAGGACGGTAGCACAATGTCCTCATTCAAATGAAACCCCGAGACAACCTTGGAAGTAACGTCTGACAGGGTCGTAACACCACTTTGTCCCTATGAATCACCAAACAAGGTGACCGACAGGACAACACAGCCAACTCCGACACGCGACGTGTGGAAGTAATAACTACTAAAAAAGCCACCATCTGCGACAGAATGAGCAGAGAAATTTCTTGAATATTTTCAAAGGGAGGCCTTTGAAGCACCGAGAGAACCAAATTGAGATCCCACGGAGGTACCAGGGATCGCACCGAAGGAGCCAGATGACGAACTCCCTGCACAAAAGTATGAACCAAGGACTTTGCCGCCAACGGCCTTCGGAAAATAATAGCCAAGGCAGAAATCTGGCCCTTGATGTTGCCCAGAGCCAAACGTTGATCCACATCCAATTGTAGAAACTCCAACAGGCGAGACACAGAAAAGGAGCGGGAAGAAACTCCCGTGACTCACACCAAGTAATGTACGCCTTCCAAACTCGATGATAAACCTTCCTAGAAGTAAATTCCTAGCCTTCAACATCGTAGGAATCACAGACTCTGACAGCCCTCTGTCTTTCAGCACCTGGCTTTCAATAGCCACGCCGTTAAAGCCAGCAACTGTAAAGCAGGATGGAAGATTGGTCCCTGAGACAGAAGATCTTCCCTGAGAGGAAGTTTCCAAGGGGCGTCTGCTACCAGCCTTACCAGGCCTGCGTACCAGGACCGGCGAGGCCAGTCTGGTGCCACCAGAATGACTGGAATTCCTTCTACCTCGTAGCAGTCTTAACAGAAGTTGAATTGGAGGAAAAGCGTAAATCAGATGATACTGACCCAGAGGGGCCACCCGAGCATCTGCGGCATTAGCCAGAGGATCCCAAGACCTTGACACGAACCTCTGCACCTTCCTGTTAAGACGGGAAGCCAGCAGGTCCACATCGGGGGTCCCCCACCAAAGACACAGTTGATGAAATACCTCCGGGTGAAGAGCCCATTCTCCCGGATCCAATGTCTGCTGACTAAGATAGTCTGCTTGCCAATTCTCTACCCCCGAAATGTGAACAGCAGAGAGGGCGGTAACATATTGTTCTGCCCACCTCAAGATGCCGGCCACTTCCCGGGCTGCCAGGGCACTCTTTGTGCCCCCTTGATGATTGACATATGCCACAGCCATAGCATTGTCCGATTGTATCTGCACAGGGCGTCCCTGCAGACGATCCATCCACTGAGACAGACAAAGTACGATCAACCGAATTTCCATGATGTTGATCAGCAACCTGGACTCCTCCCGAGTCCAGACACCTTGGGCCAAACACACTCCCAAGACACCGCCCCATCCGGACAGACCGGCATCCGTGATGTTTACAGTCCAATACAGGGGAAGAAAATATTTTTCCAGACGTAGGGCCAGGGAGCGAAGCCACCATAGGAGAGACTCCCTTGAATCCGACTCAACAGAATCAGATTGTCCAAAGACAGCGGATTCTTGATCCATTTGATCGGAATCAGCCCTTGCAAAGGTCTGGTGTGGAACTGCGCAAACGGAACCGCCTCAAAGGTGGAGACCATCAGACCCAGCACTTGCATGCAAGTCCTGAGTGACGATCCTTGGTTTGACAACAGGAGCCGAACAGCCTCCTGTAGCTTCAGTAGTTTTGTCTGAGGAAGAAAAACCCGGGCTCACGCTGAATCCAGTGTCAGACCCAAGTAGTCCAGCTTTGTGGATGGAGACAGTGCCGATTTCTGAAAATTCAGTGTCCACCCGAACTCCAGCAGAGTTGCACCATAACCTCCAAGTCTGCTTCTAGAGCTGAAGAAGACTCTGCATGCAGAAGCAGATTGTCCAGGTAACCCAGTACCGCGATCCCCTTCTGCCGTAACAAGGTCAACACTGGGGACAAAACCTTTATGAATACTTGAGGAGCTGAAGCGAGACCAAAGGGTAACGCCACAAATTGAAATTGCTCTTCGCCATGGCAAAACGAAGAAAACGCTGATGCCCAACATATATTGGAATATGAAGGTAAGCGTCCTTGAGATCGATAGAATCCATCAGATCTTCTTGATGAAGGAAAGCTACTACTGTGCGGATGGACTCAGAGCCTTGAGATCCAAGATGCCTTCCTTCCTGGGAACTGTAAACAGATTTAAATGAAAACCTTGGAAAGTTCAAACTCTGGAACTGGCACAATAACTCCTTGTGTTAACAGGTCCTGCACTGCTACGTAGAGGCCCTGTAGCCGCTCTGGAGACAGACCAAATTTGGAAGGAAAGAACCTTGCCGGAGGCAAGGACCGAAACTCAATCTTGTAACCGAATCGAATCAGTTCAGGACCCGTTTGTCCTGAATTTACAAGGTCCACGGATTCGGAAAGAAGTGAAGACATCCCCCCACCCCAGATGCAGGTGAGGGCGGCCTTCAGGCTAGGAAAGGCTTGTCGGCGGAACTGGTAGTGCCCGCTTTCGACTTACTATTCTAGGGTCTCTTGGAGATTCCCGTGAAGTTACGAGTGGATCTCGAACCCCTTTCCTGCGATCCAGACGGACAAAAGGGCTGCTTGTGAGCAGAGAAAAAAGGACCACGTTTACGACAAGGTTCCTTGCCCCTAGCACCCTTTGGAAGTAATGTACTCTTGCCTCCCGTAAGGCACTTAATGATCTCTTCCATAGAGGCACCGAACAGACGTCACCTACAAAAGGAAGATCAGTCAGCACCTTTTTGAGGGGCCGCATCCAGGGATGCAGCACAAATATACTGTAACCCTTGGATCAACTGATCCACCAGCTCAGAAGGGTGTTGACCCCCCTCCAGATCCTGGTGCAAAATCTTAGCCCATTCCGTTAAGGTCTGGGATACCAAGGTGATAGCAAATACCGGTCTTAAAATTGAACCAGCCACGGTGAAGAGGTACCGGGCCAGTGCCTCAGCTCATTTGTCCACGGGGTCCTTAAAAGATGGGGAATCCTCTACCACCAAAAGTGTGGCCTTGTTGAGCCTGGAAACCTGGGAACCTACCAATGGTGGAACCATTAGTTTCTTCAGAAGAGACTCCTCAAAGGGATATCTCCTAGCAAAACACTTAGGTATTCCAACCACGCCGATGCCATCTTTGGTGTTCACGGCAAGGCATTACAATGCGAACTTCCTTAAACAGGTGGGAACACTAATATTTTAATTGAATCCACTATAAATATCTCAGGAATGATTATTTCTTTTGGCAATAACCTTTGAAGAAGTCACATAAGACGAAACGCGTCAGTCCCACGTTATCTCACATCCGCCATCATTCCTATCTTTTATGCTGGTTTTACATGAATGCTTGTAAATTGCTTTAATCTCTTTTAACAAAATTAATTTATATAGCAGTATTACACTATCTTTGTGTTATCTGCCTTACTTTCTTATGTGGATATTACAAACCCAATTCCAAAAAAGTTGGGACACTGTACAAATTGTGAGTAAAAAAGGAATGGACTAATTTACAAATCTCATAAACTTATATTTTATTCACAATATAATATAGATAAGATATCAAATGTTGAAAGTGAGACATTTTGAAATGTCATGCCAAATATTGGCTTAATTTGGATTTCATGAGAGCTACACATTCCAAAAAAGTTGGGACAGGTAGCAATAAGAGGCTGAAAAAGTTAAATGTACATATAAGGAACAGCTGGAGGACCAATTTGCAACTTATTAGGTCAATTGGCAACATGATTGGGTATAAAAAGAGCCTTTCAGAGTGGCAGTGTCTCTCAGAAGTCAAGATGGGCCGAGGATCACCAATTCCCCCAATGCTGCGGCGAAAAATAGTGAAGCAATATCAGAAAGGAGTTTCTCAGAGAAAAATTGCAAAGAGTTTGAAGTTATCATCTACAGTGCATAATATCATCCAAAGATTCAGAGAATCTGGAACAATCTCTGTGTGTAAGGGTCAAGGCCGGAAAACCATACTGGATGGCGGTGATCTTCGGGCCCTTAGACAGCACTGCATCACATACAGGAATGCTACTGTAATGGAAATCACAACATGGGCTCAGGAATACTTCCAGAAAACATTGTTGGTGAACACAATCCATCGGCCATTCGCCATTGCCGGCTAAAACTCTATAGGCCAAAAAAGAAGCCATATCTAAACATGATCCAGAAGCGCAGGCGTTTTCTCTGGGCCAAGGCTCATTTATAATGGTCTGTGGCAAAGTGGAAATCTGTTCTTTGGTCAGACCAATCAAAATTGGAAGTTCTTTTTTGAAGACTGGGACACCATGTCATCTGGACTAAAGAGGACAAGGACAACCCAAGTTGTTATCAGCGCTCAGTTCAGAAGCCTGCATCTCTTATGGTATGGGGTTACATGAGTGCGTGTGGCATGGGCAGCTTACACATCTGGAAAGGCACCATCAATGCTGAAAGGTATATCCAAGTTCTAGAACAACATATCCTCCCATCCAGACGTCGTCTCTTTCAGGGAAGACCTTGCATTTTCCAACATGAAAATGCCAGACCACATACTGCATCAATTACAACATCATGGCTGCGTAGAAGAAGGATCCGGGTACTGAAATGGCCAGCCTGCAGTCCAGACCTTTCACCCATAGAAAACATTTGGTGCATCATAAAGAGGAAGATGGGACAAAGAAAACCTAAGACAGTTGATAACTAGAAGCCTGTATTAGACAAGAATGGGACAACATTCCTATTCCTAAACTTCAGTAACTTCTCCTCAGTCCCCAGACGTTTGCAGACTGTTATAAAAAGAAGAGGGGAGGCCACACAGTGGTAAACATGACCTTGTCCCAACTTTTTTGAGATGTGTTGATGCCATGAAATTTAGAATCAACTTATTTTTCCCTTAAAATGATACATTTTCTCAGTTTAAACATTTGATATGTCATCTATGTTGTATTCTGAATAAAATATTGAAACTTCCACATCATTGCATTCTGTTTTTATTCACTATTTGTACAGTGTCCCAACTTTTTTGGAAATGTGTTTGTACACTGGGAGACTTAGATTTCTGCTTCCAAGAGTTTACTGTTATCCTTTAAAAAAATATCCTTTGGGACAGGCATACACTGTGAGATCCATGGATTACATCAATTTTGTTTGACCCATTTGCTATAGGGTACTTGGGTCCATACCTTCCGGTGAGCGCATTCTATATTCACTTTGTTGGTGTGGGAATTCTTCTAATCACCTGTGCAATTTTGGATGGCTCCACATTTATGCTCTAAATTTCACCATTTGAGACTTATCACTATTTAACAACTTTTTTTTACTTTTTTCATCACTATTTTGATACACTGTTATATGGATTGTATCAGTCATTTTTAGTGCTGCACTTTTCTTTGTATTACTATTTGGACAACTATGTGTCGGTTGATGTGCTGGCAGCTTATGTTTACATGTCAGTTAGCGCAGTAAGAGCTATATGATACATTCCAACCATGCGTTTCGGGGAACCCCACTGACTAGTGACAATGTCGTCAAAATAGGCAGGAAAGGGAAACACCTTGGTCACCTTGGACGATCTGCGGGTGCCAAACTGCACCGGTGTCGCCAACTCAGCCTCAGCCGAGTCCTCGAACTGTAAAGTTTCCCTCACTGACACAATTAGGGATTCCACCAGCGTTTTCTCATGCTCGGCTGCAGAGGAGGAGAACTCATCCTCACTATTAGAGCACTCAGCGTGCGTAGACGCAGACCCAGTGGGCTGACTCTTGGTCGCGGGGGTCAAATCCACCTCAGAATCTGAGGAAGCAGAGGATACAGGTGAAGGCGGGGAGCGCTTCTTGCCAGGCCTCCTTCGCAGGGCCATATCTACTTTGGCTACTAGCAACTGCAGGGCTCCCGTCATGATTGCCAGGGCAGACTGAGACCCAGAGGGTCCCGCAGCTTCCAGGAGTGGATTGGGTGGTGAAACACGCTCCATAGGCTCCATGACCACAAAGGGTTAAACAGAGGCCCGCTTTTTTTTTAAAAAAAACATGAGACCCCCTCCTGCCTGTGCACCGCAGGTGCACCAAAAGAATCAGCACTCCCGCAGCGCTGAATACAGCAGAGGAAGGATATTTACCCCCAGAGAATCACCACCAAAGCTGGCGAGTGCCAAAACGGTCTGCCACCCTGCTGGAAGGAGGAAGAGGAAACGCTGACCTGACACTAGAGGTCCCCGCAGCCTCAGCACTGCATCAAACTACAGGAAAATGGCCGCCATTGAAACTCTGTGGGGAGACCAAAAACATAGCACTGGACTACACAAACATGGTTGCCGAAGTCGGAAATACAGAATTCACGGCTTGGCGGCACCAAGCGGCGCTGCACAGGACCCTAGAACCCACTGGACCCCAGGGAAAATTCCACAGACCCCAGGAGGGGACCCCTCCCCCCGCAGCAGTCCCCCCCCCGCAGCACACAGGTACAGACATCGGCATCACCCACCACCCAGCACCATGCAGCCCCCCCTACCCAAATTTACCCATGCTACCAAAAGGGGGCCGGGGGTGGAGGGGGGGGGGGGGGGACAGATGAGGGCACCTACTCAGCAAAAGGAGAAGGGGGAAAACACAAGGGGCAGGTAGGACACAGGAGGGGCCTACCATCCCCAGGGGGGGCCTGCAACCACTCCAGCAATTCTGCAGGAAAGGAGGAGGGACACTACTCACCATACCATGGTCACTAGGTGGGCGCCACTCCCAGCAGTCCATCGCACCACCTTGGAATGGGGGTGCTGCGGCATAAGGTACGCTGCGACTCTGGTCGTGACCAGGGCTATGCGACCTCACGAGGTGTTTCACTCGCCAGTCAGCCCCCGTCCAGTGGGGCTATGTTGCGGCCAACCTAGCGCGGAGCTAATAGTTGGGTTGCGCTCGCAGGCCAGACTGGGAAGACCGTAAGGATCTAGGATATCCAGTGCATCGCCCAGTCCGACTGTTGATTATAGTTCACACAGGAACAGTTGATTGTAGTTCACACAGGAACAGTTGATTGTAGTTCACACAGGAACAGTTGATTGTAGTTCACACAGGAACAGTTGATTGTAGTTCACACAGGAACAAAAATAATAAAGAAAAAGTAAAAAATTCCATTAAAATAGGAAAAAATGCCAGGACTGCAGATCTCAGCAGGTCCTTACTCCTGACTAGGCAGAATAAAACTGGGAGTCCTACAGCAGGAAGTGATGTTATACCCTCTGGGACTGCCTCAGGGGCGTAACCAAAAAGGTTTCCGTCTAGTCCTACTCCTGAAGAGACAGCATAACGCTCATTGGTCTGAAGAATTGAAGCTGTGTCTGTCCGTGAACGAAAGAGAAATAGGATTTTTTTTTTGTAGCATGAGCTCCAAAAGACTCTTGACAAGAGGCTTGACAAAGAGGTATTACCACCTCGAAATGCGTAGCCACAATCCTTTCCACACCCCTAGGGTCTGACATCATCAAGGAACTTTCCCTCGCTGTCAGATCGGCTCCAATGCTACTATAGTTCTCTTTGCTGCTGGTGGCTCTGCCCTACATTGCTGTTGTTTGGTTGGGTCCCTGTGAGGACAGCTCTTGCTTTGATGACATGCCTTATTTTATTCTTCTACATCTGGGTGGTTTAATCATTTTCTTACTAATAAATGCTTGACTTGATGAACTTAGATGTGCCTTCTAGTGTCCATTTCCAAAAAGCTCTATATTTGGTACTGCAGGCTGATAGAACAGGGGTGTCAAACTCAATTTCATTGCGGGCTACATCAGCTTTATTGTTGCCTTCAAAGTAGGGATCGACCGATTATCGGCAAAGCCGATATATCGAGGGCCGATCTGCACTTTCCCCGATACCAAGGTGGCCGATATTTCAGGAAAGTGCTGTACCGGAGTGATATCTGCAGCTAGAGGCATCACCCCGGTACAGGCGTCCATAGCCGACGGTCGGCTGTCTTTTAATGACAACCGATGCCTTCCGCGGCCCGCCCCGGTCTCCCGTCCCACCGGGAGACCCGGGCAACCAGCCTGCATGGCCGCCGAAGACCCAATCAAAGCCGCATTCGGCTCTGATCGGGTCTCCGTGTAAAAACCTGGAAGTGATGTCATGACTTCACTTCCGGGTACTCGGCGCCAGATTCAAAAAAATTACAGCATTCAAAACAGCCAAACTTGGCGTTTTGAATGCTTTTAAGTGCAGATGAGGGGTTTGGGGTCCTTTAGATCCCCAGATCCCTCCAAAAGAGTACCTGTCAAATAAAAAATGTACAAAAATATCTGCCGATACGCGATGACCAAAATATCGGTTCCGTTGTATTTGTAAGACTAAATATCCATAGCACCCCCCCTTACATCAGATGTCAAGAGCCCCCTCCCCACAATTAGAACAATTACAATGAGTCTCCCACTCTCTCTTTCATCACAGTGCACTCCCCTTATCTTGTATTGCTACCAGGGAGAAGCTAGGGGCGGAGTTGGGAAGCAGAAAGTGCAGGGTTTGGCGGAGAACTAGAGGAGTGCTTGAGTCAGCTGCTGGATCGCTAAATGTTGAGATCAGGGGGTGCTGCGACTGCGCAGAGATGAACCTCTCCGTGCCTGCATGGAGAAGAGCAGAATCTGGCGGAGGAGTTCTGTCCTTCTCTCTGGTGCCGACTTCTGAGACAAGATGGGGGCGGAGATGAAGGAGGTGCCGCAGCTGCAGGAGAGGTGTGAGGGCCACATGAAATCAGCTGGCGGGCCGCATTCGGCCCTGTGTTTGACACATGCTCTAGGAGCACAACAGAGCGTACCTCGTCAATCAGATTGGAAACAATAGTTTGCACTGTATTTCTGAGTCATCAGGAACCTCATCCTAATGTGAAAGGACTGTAATTGCTTTTTTTCCTTTTTGCCAAAAATCATATTTATATTTTCAGGTTTAAACTGCAGTTTGTCAGAATAATTTAGACTCTTAACTGGTGGAGTCCTACCCTGTCACATTCACTTTGCGTGATGGGCAATCATTGCTGCCTACATAAAGACATTCTGTGAGCCCAGGCTGCTGTGCTGACCCAACCAATGGGGGGGGAGGGGGGGTGCCCTTGACAGGCTGGGCTCACAGGAGATAGAGTAAATGGCCATCATGCAAATGCTCCCCCCGTGTCTACATGAAGATTCACCAACCCTCCCAGAGACCACATAAACATTCCTCAATGCCCCCAAAGACTACATGAAGATTCACCAACCCCCCAGAGACCACATAAACATTCCCCAATACCCCCAAAGACTACATGAAGATTCACCAACCCCCCCAGAGACCACATAAACATTCCCCAATACCCCCAAAGACTACATGAAGATTCACCAACCCCCCCAGAGACCACATAAACATTCCCCAATACCCCCAAAGACTACATGAAGATTCACCAACCCCCCCAGAGACCACATAAACATTCCCCAATACCCCCAAAGACTACATGAAGATTTACCAACCCCCCCAGAGACCACATAAACATTCCTCAATGCCCCCAAAGACTACACGAAGATTTACCAAACCCCCCAGAGACCACATAAACATTCCTCAATGCCCCCAAAGACTACACAAAGATTTACCAACCCCCCCAGAGACCACATAAACATTCCTCAATGCCCCCAAAGACTACACGAAGATTTACCAACCCCCCCAGAGACCACATAAACATTCCCCAATACCCCCAAAGACTACACGAAGATTTACCAACCCCCCCAGAGACCACATAAACATTCCTCAATGCCCCCAAAGACTACACAAAGATTTATCAAACCCCCCAGAGACCACATAAACATTCCCCAATACCCCCAAAGACTACATGAAGATTCACCAACCCCCCCAGAGACCACATAAACATTCCCCAATACCCCCAAAGACTACATGAAGATTTACCAACCCCCCCAGAGACCACATAAACATTCCCCAATACCCCCAAAGACTACATGAAGATTCACCAACCCCCCCAGAGACCACATAAACATTCCCCAATACCCCCAAAGACTACATGAAGATTCACCAACCCCCCCAGAAACCATATAAACATTCCCCAATACCCCCAAAGACTACATGAAGATTTACCAACCCCCCCAGAGACCACATAAACATTCCCCAATACCCCCAAAGACTACATGAAGATTCACCAACCCCCCCAGAGACCACATAAACATTCCCCAATGCCCCCAAAGACTACACGAAGATTCACCAACCCCCCCAGAGACCGCATAAACATTCCCCAATACCCCCAAAGACTACATGAAGATTTATCAACCCCCCCAGAGACCACATAAACATTCCCCAATACCCCCAAAGACTACATGAAGATTCACCAACCCCCCCAGAGACCGCATAAACATTCCCCAATACCCCCAAAGACTACATGAAGATTTATCAACCCCCCCAGAGACCACATAAACATTCCCCAATACCCCCAAAGACTACATGAAGATTCACCAACCCCCCCAGAAACCACATAAACATTCCCCAATACCCCCAAAGACTACATGAAGATTCACCAACCCCCCCAGAGACCACATAAACATTCCCCAATACCCCCAAAGACTACATGAAGATTTACCAACCCCCCCAGAGACCACATAAACATTCCCCAATACCCCCAAAGACTACATGAAGATTCACCAACCCCCCCAGAAACCATATAAACATTCCTCAATACCCCCAAAGACTACATGAAGATTTACCAACCCCCCCAGAGACCACATAAACATTCCCCAATACCCCCAAAGACTACATGAAGATTCACCAACCCCCCCAGAGACCACATAAACATTCCCCAATGCCCCCAAAGACTACATGAAGATTTATCAACCCCCCCCAGAGACCACATAAACATTCCTCAATGCCCCCAAAGACTACACGAAGATTTACAAACCCCACCAGAGACCACATAAACATTCCCCAATACCCCCAAAGACTACATGAAGATTTACCAACCCCCCCCCAGAGACCACATAAACATTCCCCAATGCCCCCAAAGACTACACGAAGATTTACCAACCCCCCCAGAGACCACATAAACATTCCCCAATACCCCCAAAGACTACATGAAGATTCACCAACCCCCCCAGAGACCACATAAACATTCCCCAATACCCCCAAAGACTACATGAAGATTTACCAAACCCTTGGAGACCACATAAACATTCCCCTATACCCCCAAAAACTACAAAGATTTATCAACCCCCCCAGAGACCACATAAACATTTCCCAATACCATCTGCCCAGAGACAACAAACATTTACTAACCCCCAAAGACCACATACTATGGGAAGAAATTGGGGTGTGTTACCCGTCTGCCATTGCCTGGGGTCCCCTCGCCGCCTCTTCTTGGCTTTCTGTTTCAGGGCTCTGCTGGTGGTGATACTGTCGCAGATCTGCAGGTACTGAGTTGCTGTTCCATTCTTTGTTTCCAGGCGAGACTCCATGTTTGCTGATAAAGGAAAGTATCAGACAATCAACAGCTACAACAAACAGACAACAAATCCCATCAAAGACAAATCTATCCAATGTTGAAGATCGTTGTGATCAAATGCTTTTGGTTTTTGAAATGGCGCCGTTTGCTTCTGGGCATCCCAGAAGTCATGTAACATCATCACTTCCGGGTTACTATATCATAGAGCCCAACAAAGCTGATCCGGTCTTTGTTGGGCTCCATGATCAGCTGGCGGAAGTGCTGGCTGGTCAATCGGGACTCCCGGAGGGACGGGAGATCCCGGCAAAGCCGCAGAAGGTAGCGGGAGGGGATGTCCTAGTTGGCTGCTAGGATTGCTTTTACAAGAGAGCTGACCATTGGCTCTAAAAAACGGTAACGGGGTGATGTCTGCAGCATGGGTGCGTCGCTGGTCAAGTGGTTAAACTCATACAAATATGGCGGAGTAGTAATCAGTGAGACAGAAATGTTCTTGGTGCCTCATGTTTAAAGCTGAAGTTTAGGCATGGACCATTTTGAATAGTTACATCGGTCCATCTTGGATCAATGTATGTATGCATGGTGCCATGCCTGATCAATCCCTGTGCAAGCTGGAAAACACTGCAATAGGCTCTGCTACTACATTGATCTCCACGATCTTCCAGGTCCCGTGCCCTACTGCTTCATGAACACCCATGAACGCTTGCCTAGCACATGCACCATTCAGAGAACACTTTGCAATTTCGCAATGAATGCAAAGCCTTCTGTGATTGGAAGAGATGGAGCTCGTGATGTCAACTCCCAGCCTTTCCACCTCATCCAATCAAAGAAAGCTTTGCATTCTTTGAGAAAATACAAATCTGTTTCCTAAATGGTTCCATGTAGATCACATGTGTCAAACACAAGGCCCGCTGGCCGAATTTGGCCCTCCATGCCATTTTATGGGGCCCTCGCACCTTGCCTGCAGCTGCAGGAGAGCTCCAGCCCTCCTCTTGTCCTCCTCTAGACTAGGTACATTCTGCTTTCCAGCAATGCCTCCAGCTTCTTCCCAGCAGATGCAAAAAGTAAGGGGGGTGCACTGTGATGGAAGGGAGGGTGGAGGACTCAACTGCTGATGGTGGGGAGGCTCGACGTCTTATGTAAGAGTAGGTGATGCTCTGAACATCTAGTCTTATAGATACAACCTGCCCTTGGTGGGAAGGCTCTTGATGTATTATGTAAGGGTAGGTGATGCTCTGGAGATCTAGTCTTACAGATACAACCTACCCTTGGTGGGAAGGCTCTTGATGTATTATGCAAGGGTAGATGATGCTCTGGACATCTAGTTTACAGATACAACCTGCCCTTGGTGGGAAGGCTCTTGATGTATTATGTAAGGGTAGGTGATGATGTGGACATCTAGTCTTACAGATACAACCGGCCCTTGGTGGGAAGGCTCTTGATGTATTATGTAAGGGTAGGTGATGATGTGGACATCTAGTCTTACAGATACAACTTGCCCTTGGTGGGAAGGCTCTTGATGTATTATATAAGGGTAGATGATGCTCTGGACATCTAGTCTTACGGATACAACCTGCCCTTGGTGGGAAGGCTCTTGATGTATTATGTAAGGGTAGGTGATGCTGTGGACATCTAGTCTTACAGATACAACTTGCCCTTGGTGGGAAGGCTCT
Organism: Pelophylax lessonae; assembly: GCF_965119305.1. NCBI lineage: Eukaryota > Metazoa > Chordata > Amphibia > Anura > Ranidae > Pelophylax > Pelophylax lessonae. The sequence goes on along the minus strand of NC_138774.1, from coordinate 5,552,926 downwards.
TGATGTATTATGTAAGGGTAGGTGATGCTCTGGACATCTAGTCTTACAGATACAACCTGCCCTTGGTGGGAAGGCTCTTGATGTATTATGTAAGGGTAGGTGATGATGTGGACATCTAGTCTTACAGATACAATCTGCCCTTGGTGGGAAGGCTCTTGACGTCTTATGTAAGGGTAGGTGATGCTGTGGACATCTAGTCTTACAGATACAACCTACCCTTGGAGGGAAGGCTCTTGATGTATTATGTAAGGGTAGGTGATGGTGGGAAGGCTCTTGATGTATTATGTAAGGGTAGGTGATGCTCTGGACATCTAGTCTTACAGATACAACCGGCCCTTAGTGGGAAGGCTCTTGATGTACGTATAATTTAAGGGTAGGTGATGCTCTGGACATCTAGTCTTACAGATACAACCAGCCCTTTTGAGGACAATCATAATACTGATGCGGCCCGCAATTAAATCGAGTTTGACACCCCTGATGTAGATAAAGTCTCTATTTCGAGTACACATGTTCCAAACCATGCCAACACTAACGCGTTTCAGCATTTGAGGCCTTTAAGGCTGAAATGTGTTACTGTTGGCTCTGTTTGGAACATGTGTACTTCTTGGATGAAATAAAGTGAAATTTTATTCATTCTCACCTGGTTGCCGACTTTGTCTACACAGAAGGACTCTTGTGTTGCAGGGTGGAGACCGCAAGTCAGGCATGGTGAGTGGAAACAGAGAGCTCTTGCCGGCCCTGATTGCATGATTCGCTTGCAATGCCATTATCTTGCATGTGTGTTCTCTGAATGGTGCCCGTGCCCAGTGTGACTTCTGGTGTTCACAGTGCAGCAGGGCAGCCACTCTGCACGGGACCCAAAAGCTAGTGGAGATCACTGTAGTTGGGGGCGCAGTAGCGATGCCTATTAGAGCGATTTCCAGCTTCCATGTGGATCGCACAGGCATGAAACAAGACCACTCAAAAACAATTGCGCAGTCATGCAACACTGTACCCTAATAAAATTTCCCCACAAATAGAGCTTTCTTTTGGTGGTATTTGATCACCTGTGCGATTTTTATTTTTTTCCAGACTTCAGGCTGTAATTGACTGCAAAGGATTTGCAACCAAGTATTAAAAAGTGAAAGTTTGATTTATGATTGATAATCTGTCCCATTACTTTTGGTCCCTTAAAAAGTGGGAGGCACATATACAAACTGTTGTAATTCCTACACCGTTCACCTGATTTGGATGCAAATACCCTCCAATTAAAGCTGTAGTTAAAGCACATCTTGTTTGTTTCATTTCAAATCCATTGTGGTGGTGTATAGAGCCAAAAAGATTAGAATTGTGTCCATGTCCCAATATTTATGGACCTGACTGTATAGTATCTGACATAGTAACAATGACGTTTTCTGTATCTATAAACAGGAAGTTTGTTAGAAAAGCCAATTATAAACCAATCTTACCGCTCTCTTGCCATTCTCCGTACTTCCTGGGCAGCTCTCTTTCTTCTCCTACAACAGAATGATAGACATGGGACACCATCAGAATCTCCGAGGCGAATGCCAGGCAGGTGACGGCGGGCGCTCGCCATATTAGTTTGTCAATTACTACAACAGAGACTCCTCCCCCGTGCTGGCGGCTGCTGCAGCCCGGATCCTCCAAGCAGTTCTATTCCTGGGGGAAGGGCACAGCGGTGCAGCTTCAGATTCTGTGTGCCCGCCCTAAACCTGGCACCGCTAACGGGAGCTGACCAATAGCAGCTACAGAACTGTAGTCAGGTACAAAAATATTCTAAAGTAAACTATATAATAATTTCTAAGCAGTGCTTGCTATGATGTGTAAAAAATAATCTTGTGCCTTAACCTCTTGAAGACCCGCCCTTTTGCTGACATTTGTTGCTTACAAGTTAACCACTTAAGGGCTCTTTCCGATCAGATCCGCCTGTCAGTTTTTTAGGCGGATCTGATCGGATCCTCCATGCAGCTCTATGGGGCAGCGGGTGTCAGCGGAGACACCTCCACTGACACCCGCTGCCATCCGCATCCGATCCTGTCCGTGAAATCTGGACGGATGGAAACCCTATTTTTCCATCCGTTCAGTAATCGGATCGGATCGGGTCGGATGAGAGCGGACAGGCGGTCCGCTCTCATCCGATCCCCCATAGAGGGCAGCGGGGGCTGAGACACCTCCCTCTCCACTCTGCAAGCGGAGACAGAGCTGTCATCCGCCGGCTCAGCGGGGATCACGGATCGATCCCCGCTGAGCAACACAGATCCGCCTACGGAGGCGGACCGTGTGAAAGAGCCCTTAAGCGGTTGTATCCTCAAAAACAAAAAAATAAAAAATAAACCCTGCAGGACAAAGGCATAATGAGCTAGTATGCATCAACTATGGCGACAAACTACGGTACCTAAAAATCTCCATAGGCGACGCTTTAAACATTTCTACAGGTTACCAGTTTAGAGTTATAGAGGAGGTCTGGTGACAGAATTATTGCTTTCGCTCTAACGATCGCGGCGATACCTCAAATGTGTTTTGCGAACACCGTTTACATTTGCAGGCGCGACTTGCGTATGCGTTTGCTTCTGCACGCGAGCACGGAGGGATGGGGCGCTTTAAATTTTTTTATTTTTTTATTATTTATTTTATTTTTTAATAATTATTTTATTTATTTATTTATTTTCCACTGTCCCTTTCCATTTTTTTTTTTATCACTTTTATTGCTGTCACAAGGAATGTAAACATCCCATGTGACAGCAATAGTCACGTGTCAAGTTTTTTTTTTGGCGGGATGTGTGGTGAGGCGATACCTCACGTGTGGTGCAAACACCAATAACATTTGCAGGCGCGACTTGCGTATGCGTTCACTTCTGCACGTGAGCATTGAGGGATGAGGTGCTTTAAATTTTTTTACATTTTTTATTCATTATTTTATTTTTTAATATTTTATTTATTTATTTTTTTCTTTTACGCTGTCCCTTTGAATTTTTTATTTTTTTGATCACTTTTATTTCTGTCAGCAATAGTCACGTGTCAGGTTTTTTTTTTTTTAGGCGGGATCTGTGGTGAGGTGATACCTTACATGTGTGGTTCCAACACCGTTTACAGGTAGGACTTACGTATGCGTTCGCATCTGCGCACATGCACAGAGGGATGGGGTGCTTTAAATTTTTCTTATTTATTTATCTTTTTTCGCTGTCCCTTTCAATTTTTTTTTTCATCACTTTTAGGCTCCGTTCACATGTCAGCTTTGGATCGCGGGCAGAAAGCTCTTGTACTTCTTTGGAGCGTATTGCGTCCCGCGATTTTGTTTGCGCGATGTTGCCGCGATTCGGCAGGCGGAAATCGCGGCAACATCGCTCGGCGTTTGGGGGGCTATTGCAAATCAACGGGCAACGCTAGGCGTCCCGCGATTTGCAATAATCTCCGGATCGCGGGCGGAACCGCTGCGGTTCTGCCCGCGATCCAAACGCTGACATGTGAATGCAGCCTTATTGCTGTCACATGGAATGTAAACATCCCTTGTGACAGCAATAGTCACGTATTAGGTATTTTCTTGGAGAGATCTGGCATCTATAAGACCCATAATCCCTCTTTTGCACTTAAAAGCATTCAAAACGCCAAGTTCGGCTGTTTTAAATACAGACGTTTTTTTTAAATCGGGTGCCTTTTATCACCGAAAGGTTTTACCCCCTAATGACCCGGCCATTTTTTGCGATTTGGCACTGCGTTACTTTAATAAAAATGTTACGACTGTAACATTTATGTGACTTTATTTCTTTGTCATTCTTCCTGACCAGGCTATTTCTTGCAATACGGCACTGAGTTACTTGAACTGACAATTGCACCTTCGTGCGACGCCTTACCCAAATAAAGCCTTTTTTTTCCCACAAATAGAGATTTCTTTTGGTGGTATTTGATCACCTCTACGATTTTTATTTTTTGTGCTATAAACAAAAAAAAAAAAAAAGTGATAATTCTAAAATAAAAAATAAATAAAAAAAACTATATTTTTCAATTTCTGCTATATAACATTCCCAATAAAAAAAAAAAATAATAATTAAAAACCGAGTTTTTTTTTCATCATTTTAGGCCGATTTGTATTCTGCTACATATTTTTGGTAAAAGAAAAATCCCAATAAGCGTATTTTGATTAGTTTGCGCAAAAGTTATCGTCTCATTTTTATTTTTTTACTAGTAATGGTGGCGATCTGCGATTTTTAGCGGGACTGCGACATTGCGGCGGACAGATCGGACCCCTAACTGACATTTTTGACACTTTTCGGGGGACCAGTGACATCACTACAGTAATCAGTGCTAAAAATATGCACTGTTAGGGTCCATGTACACGGGACGTTGTTAAAAGTCACTTTGAATGCTGGAATTTTTAGGACGTTTGAAACGTCCGTTCGGTCGCGTTTGTACCCGCGTTTAGCGGGCGTTTGCATTTAGAACCGTTCCTAGAGGTCAAAAAAATGATTCCCCTTTAAAATGGAAAAACGCGAACAGTAAACGCGGGTCATCGCGTTTGGACGCGTTCGGTCGCATTTTTGCGCTTGAAACGCCGGGAAACACACGTTCGAATGCAAATAATTGCGTTCTAAAAAAAGTCCCTGAATGCAACTGCCTGCAAATGACTGTAAACGACCTGGTGTACATGGACAGATAAGATAAAATGTAGGTGGGTTCAGGGGCTTCTGAAAAAAACGCCCAACTGCTCCTAAACGGCCATTTCCAGCGTCCCGTGTACATGGAGCCTTACTGTAATAATGACACTGGCAGGGAAGGGGTTAACCCAGGGGCGATCAAAGGGTTAAATGTATGCCTAGGGGGTGTTTTATAACTGTGGGGGGGGGGGGGGGCTAATGGAATCAACACCTGTTTTCCTAAATAGGAGAAGCTCTATGTTAATTGCTGAAAGAACAATGGCCTGCTATGTTTACAACAGCAGACCGCCGTTCTCTCTCCACAGGGGGCGATTGCGGGTGCCGCTGGCCCCGCAGATCAGCTTCCCCGCTGGCGAATGGGCGCACGTGCCCCCACGATCGCTCCCGCGAAGCGCCGTACAGGTACAGCGATTTTTGGGGACCTGCTGCAGTTTATCTGCGGTGGCTGGTCGGCAAGTAAAGTCAAAATGTTTAAAATAATGTTTTTTTCCTTTTGCTTTTAAGGCCGGGCTCACACATGGTGCGGCCGCGGTTCACAGCATGGGGTCCTGTGCGCCCGTTCTCCAAATCGGGTGCGAATTTCTGCCTGAATTGGAACCAAAGACGCACATGACCCTTCTGCAATTCGGGCCATGGCCGCCCTGGAGGTGTGTGAACCGGGTCCATTGAATGCTGGTCACACTCTTCTGTCACGCGAATTAGATGCGGGGAAACTCTCATCGAACTTCCATATATGTGAACCTTAATGTGTGAGCCTTAAGCTAAAGGAGAGATTTGGGGTCTTTTTGACCCCAGATCTCTCCATAAAGAGGACCTGTCCTGCTTATTTCTATTACATGGGATGTTTACATTCCTTGTAATAGGAATAAAAGTGATTAAAAATTAAATAAAAAAATAAAATAAAAGGGACAGTTTAAAAAAAAAAAAAAAAACAGTAAAATAAATAAAAAATATATATATATATATATATATATTGAAGTGCCCCATCCCTTCGAGCTCGCACGCAGAAGCGAATGTATACGTAAGTAGCGCTTGCATATGTAAACCACACGTGTGAGGTATCACAGCGATCGTTAGCCTGAGAGTAATAATTCCGACCCAAGACCTCCTCTAACACTAAACTGGTTACCTGTAAAAATGCTTAAATCGTCCCCTATGGAGATTTTTAAGTCCAGAAGTTTGTCACCATTCCAGGCAATTTTAAAGCGTGACATGTAAGGCATCTATTTACTCGGCGTAAGATCGTCTTTCACGTTATACAAAAAAATTGTGGTAACTATTGTGTTTTGTTTCTTTTAATTCATTAAAGTGTATTTTTAAAAAAAAAAAAAAATTGCGTTTGAAAGACCGCTGTACTAATTCTGTGTGACATACAAAATTACGACTGCCATTTTTTTCCCTTGGGTCTCTGCTATATACAAAATATATATATATAATGTTTAAAAATAAATATTTTTTATTATATATATATATATATATATATATATATATATATATATATATATATATATCTCCAATGGGCCTCAATATAGAGCTCGACCTTAACTGTTTCATCAGTGACTCCTAATAGGAATGGTTGTTATGTTTTGGTCTGATGTTCCGGTCTTTCCTATTATATGTAATTTTTACAAGACTGCTGCACAAATTCCGTGTGACATACAAAATTACGACTGCCATTTTATTCCCCTGGGTCTCTGCTATATATAAAAAAAAAAAAAATATATATATATATATATATATATATATATAAAGTATAAAAATAAATAATTTAAATATTTTTTATTTAATTATATAATTTTATACAAAATTACGACTGCCATTTTATTCCCCTGGGTCTCTGCTATATATAAAATAATTAAATAAAAAATATTTAAATTATTTATTTTTAAACATTATATATCTATATATATATATATATATAGATATATAATGTTTAAAAAGAAATAATTTAAATATTTTTTATTTAATTATTTTACATTATATATATATATATATATATGTTATTATTTAGCTGTAAGAGCGTGGCCGACGTAGGTCTACGTCGTTTCGCATAGGAGGGCCGCCCTCCCCAGTTAAATCGGCGGTGGGCGGTCCGGAACTGGTTAAGGTTAAACCGCTTATTTTCTAATTTAGCTTGTTGGATCACTTTATTCACGGACTATATGGATTTTTTTTTATCACTACTGATTGGACATTTTTTTTTATATATTTCTTATTTTTATAATATTTTTTTGTGTGACTATGAATTAATATTCACTTTTATGTGCACATTTTATGCACGGTTTGCACATCCACTCTCAGATTTTTACCTGCTTTGATGAAATTGTTTGCACATGTCCTTTATTAGTAGATGCACTGGAGAACTTTGTTTTTTTATTATACACTTGATGTTATTTTATGCTTCTGGCACTGTGATAGCGCCGGTCCATATTGTTTATATATGGGAGTCACTGAGTAACCGCAAGATCTATAAAGACATGGATGGAAACAAGGGGGAAAGGAATATCTCTAAAAGGGGGACTTTAATGGCCAACAATGGAGTGACTCAAAGGTTAAATAGAGAAATCAAAGAATCATGATGTATAAATAAAAATACAAAATCACTTTATTATTACAACTGCAGTAAAAATCAATAGAATATTGTAACAGAACCGCGACCCACACGGTACTTGTGGACTTCTGTCAGTATACGGCTTCCTCCCAGCCGTGACCATATATACCAGATTTTCCCAGCTGCCCTCATCCAAAGCTAGCCGACAACTTAGCTTGTACTGGAATCTCCGTTTATTGAACAGTCACACAGAATTTATATACAGCATGGACTTTGCCCTCCTGATCAAATCACCACATACAGGTCAGGGGTTGCCTGATTACATTATCATATGCAGATTAAATTGTATACAAAAACAGAATGAACCTGAACTAATTATCTAGCCATCTGGACAGAACAATGTGGGCTCATTAACATTTAACAATGGGACAGGCAGACGTAACATAATACAGATTCCACCTCAATAGATAGACAATAGGACAAGACTGCCAATGACAGTCTGTCCGTCTCCTACCTCCCTCCCTGAGTCTCTGCTGTGTACTGGATTGTGCGGATACCTCCCTCCCTGAATCTCTGCTGTGTACTGGATTGTGCGGATACCTCCCTGCCAAGGAATCTCTGCTGTGACAAATAAACACGGGTAGGAAGCCCTTCAATGCCTTTGGCATCCTCTATGCAAGCTGTATGTTTGAAGCTGACCCCCTACACTGTCTACATTTATATGTTCAGCGCTGGGGGTTGAGACAGGACACTCACCGTAGGCGGCGGCCCAAGCCACAGGAACGAACGTCTTGCTTAGTCCGGAATCTTCCGTTTGTGCATCTGTGAGCGACGAGGCCTCTTCCTCCCCCACAATCACCTCCATATACACTTCATCCGCTATTTCTGCACAACCTAAAAGAAAACAAACACAATTCTACGAGGTGAAACCCCTAAAAAACCACTGATATCATAAAACGCCGGGTAAAAAGTGTCTGCACTGCTCACAGGAGCCAATCAGATCACAGCATGTGTATCTGACTACAGTAACCCCCCGCTCCATCACGGTTCAGTTTTTGCGGTCCTGGTATATTGCGTTTTTTTCTGTAATGTTATTTTACGAATTAATCATTGAAAATTAAATATTTTTGTGTTTTCCACAGCTCTTGCTCTGTCTCTCAGTATCTTTTATGTGACATACCGGTACGTCACTCGCCCGCGAGCCAATAGGGGGCGAGCATGCACCGCCGGAGGCACGCTCCCGCCCCCGCTCGTTCACTGACATCCCCGCGCTAGTGACCGGCGCCTCCGATGTCCGCCGGTGACTCGCGATCTCCCGGTGGAGAGGGAGAAAGGCAGGCGGCTGATGTAAACACAACCGCCTGTCATTCTCCCTGGTGTAACTGCAGAGATCATACGATCCTGCTATGTAGGATCCTATGTCTCTGTGGTTACATAAAAAGCCACGCCCCTTGACAGTAAGAATCACGCCCCTAGGGACACACTTAACCCCTTGATCACCAATAAAATTAACCCCTTCCCTGCCAGTGTCATTTTTACAATAACAGTGCATATTTATAGCACTGATTACTGTAGTAATGTCACTGGTACCTCCAAAAGTGTCAAAATTGTCAGTCAAGGGTCCGATCTGTCCATTGTAATGTCGCAGTCCCGCATCAGCCATCAGCCTTTCTCCCTCTCCAGCGGGAGATCGCGAGTGACCGGCGGACATCGGAGCCGTCGGTCACAGGCACGGGGATGTCCCTGAGCGCACGCTCGCCCCCTGCATGCTCCTGGGCGAGCGATGTAGTACTACGTCGCTTTGCCCAGGAGGGGCTGACCGCCGCAGTAAATATACTGTGGGCGGTAGGGCAAGCGGTTAAAGTGTATTGTATTTCTACTGTCTAACCTCGAGTTTAAAACGTTGCGTAAACTGTTGGCGCTATATAAATCCTATATAATAATAATAATATATAATTGTATTCTATTTTGTATGTAGTGCACACTGCACTCATTGTGCACACGGGACTTACCGTGTTTTCATTACATGTTTGCATTCCTTTGAGTCCTGATTAGAATTTAGCCTGCACATGTTACGCCCCTTCTTACCATAAAAGTACAATTGTAATAATAATGTGATACCTATGTAATCCGGTGTATAAAAACCTTCAACTGAGTCAAATAAAACAGAAGAGTTATTTTGTAAAGATGCGGAGTGTATCTTTTTGTGTCTGTTCCCTACTGCAGTAATTATTATTAATTTGGAACCACTGATCAATATGAGGATAGGAGTTGCCTATCTACAAAATTCCCAGAACAGGTGTTGGATTCAGCAAGGATGAGCTCACGAGTCCGAACCTGCCTGAGCAATCCTGTCAGGAAACTGTCAAAGCAGACAGCCAATCATAGGTGGCAGAAGCATTCCCCGCACTGCAGCTGAAGGTATACACGCCCTTTGTATATGTGCGGCTGTGGGGTGGGGCATACCGCTGCCGCCTATGATTGGTTGTCTCCTTTGACAGCTTCCTGGCGGGATAGCTCAGACACGTGTCCAAACCCACCTGACCTCACCCAACTCAACAGTAGAGATGGGCCCGGGCGTGACCGGTGACGCCAGGAAGTTGACACTGGAGTCCGCCAATCACAGGCAGCGAGACATTTCCCGATCCGCAGCTGCACAGATCGGGAAATGTCTTAGTCCCCAAAGCACCCAACCACCCCCCCCCCCCATGTTGAGGGCGGGTGGCCTGGTATGGTCCAGGGGGGCCCGCTCGTCCCCTCCCCTTTCCTGGCCTGCCGGGCTGCATGCTCAGATAAGGGTTTGGTATGGATTTTGGGGGGACACCACGCCCTGGTTTGAAACCTGCCTTTTTTTTCCCATTTTGGGGTGGAGTTCCCCCTCAAGATTCTCAGAGCGCAAGTCGGATCAGGATGCTACTTCCATTCAAATCAATAGGCTACCATAGGGAACCATTGATTTTCAAATTTAAAATAAGTATAACGTGGCTTAGCGCTGTATAAGAAACGTTAAGCAACGTTAATCAGCCTTTAGCAGCGTCAGACGTTTTTACAGCTTGACGCTGCAGCTCCAGAACGCACCGGTCCTGGGTTTTTTTTTTTTTTTGCAGCTTAATCACTTTACCACCGGAGGATTTTCCTGCTTTATGTCCAGGCCACTTTTTGCAACTTGGCACTGCGTGACTTTAACTGACAATTGCGCGGTCATGCAACGCCGTACCCAAACAAAATTTACGTCCTTTTTTTCCCACAAACAGAGCTTTCTTTTGGTGGTATTTGATCACCTCTGCGCTTTTCATTTTTTGCGATATTAATAAAAAAAGAGCGAAAATTTTGTGAAAAAATTGACATTTTCTACTTTGACAGTTAAAAAATATCCAATATATTCAATTTTTGTCATATATTTAGGCCAAAATGTATTTAGCTACATGTCTTTGACAAAAAAATCCTCAATGAGCGTATTTTTAACCGCTTTAAGACCGGAAGATTTTACCCCCTTCCTGACCAGGCCATATTTTGCAATTCGGCACTGCGTTACTTTAACGGACAATTGCGCGGTCATGCAACGCTGTACCCAAATTAAATTGATGTCCTTTTTTTCCCCGACAAATAGAGCTTTCTTTTGGTGTTATTTGATCACCTGTACGATTTTTATTTTTTGAAAAAAAGAGCGACAATTTTGAAAAAAAAAAACAATATTTTTTACATTCTGATAGATAATATTCCCCCCAAAAAAAAATATTTATAAATCAAATTTTTTTAACATTTTAGGCAAATTTGTTTTCTGCTACATATTTTTGGTAAAAAAAAAAATCACAATAAGCGTATTTTGATTGGTTTGCGCAAAAGTTATTGCGTTTACTAACTAAGGGAAAGATTTGTCATTTTTATTGTTTATTTTTTCTTTACGAGTAATGGCGGCGATCTGCGATTTTTTGCAGGACTGCGACATTGCGGCGGACAGATCGGATCCTTGACATTTTTGACACTTTTTGGGTTACCAGTGACATTACTACAGTAATCAGTGCTATAAATATGCACTGTCACTGTAATATTGACATTGTCAGGGAAGGGGTTAACACTGTTGGTGATCAAGGGGTTAATGTATGCCTCATGCTTACTGACGTGTGTGGGGGGAGGGGACTGTGTGACACAGGGACAGATCGTATGTTCAGCTATGCTGAATCCTGTAATCTGACCCTGTCTGTCACTTAGGAGATCCGCCGCTTTGTTTTACACAAGCAGGCGGATCTCCACACTCGATCCCCGACGATCGGGGAAGAGCGGCGGTGATCACCGCCGCTCCTCCCCTGGCCCGACTCCCGCTGTGTCTGAATACAGCGGGAGCGAGGCTCCGGCGGCGTGCGCGTGCTGCCGAGAGAGGGGAATGTCTGGTGACGTAGGTCTACGTCGCTGGACGATAACGAACCACTTTGCCGCAGTAGCAGCTCAGTGAGCGGTCGGCAAGTGGTTAGAAACGCCTATGCCACTTGGAGCTCCTAAAAGCCCCGTGTGTGTATGAGGCCATAGAATAACATGGAGGGGCGTTTTTTAAGCCGCAAAAAAAAAAAAACGTCTGACGCTCCTAACAGCAGCTGCAAAAACACCCCGTGTGCATGGGGGGCCTGATAGTGGTGGGCTACAGATAGAACCGCCCCTCTGAGGGCGACCATAATGCTGATGCGGCCTGAAATTGAGTTTGACACCCCTGTGGTAGAGGGAGGAGGGGAAATGTTTTTTTTCTTGGGGGGGGGGGGGGTGCTAGTAGGGATGATTGGGGAGTATTTGTGCTAGGAGGGGAAATTTGAGGGGATGTATTAGGAGTGGTGATTTAGGGGGATTTGTTTTATGAGGGGGTGGGGGAAGGGGATTTGTGCTAGAAGAATTGATATGGTAGAGGGAGGAGGGGAAATTTATTCATTTTGTTTTTTTTTTTTGGGGGGGGGGGGGTGCTAGTAGAGATGATTGGGGAGCATTTGTGCTAGGAGGGTAAATTTGGAGGTGGAGGAGGATTTGTGCTAGAAGAGGTGATAAGGTATAGAGAGGAGGGGAAATGTTGTTGTTTTTTTTGTTTTGTTTTTTTTTGGTGGGGGAGGGGGTGCTAGTTAAGGATGACTGGGAAGAATTTGTGCTAGGAGGGGAAATTTCGAAGTGGAGGAGGATTTGTGCTAGAAAGGGAGTATTGGGGGGGTTTGTGCTAAAAGAGGTGATATGGTAGAGGGAGGAGGGGAATTATTTTTTTTTTGGGGGGGGGGGGGGTGCTAGTTGGGATGATTGGGGAGTATTTGTACTAGGAGGGGAAATTTGGAGGTGGAGGAGGATTTGTGCTAGAAGAGGTGAAATAGTAGAGAGAGGGAGGGGAAATGTTGTTTTTTGGGAGGGGGGGGGGGTGTGCTAGTAGGGATGATTGGGGAGTATTTGTGCTAGGAGGGGAAATTTGAGGGGATGAGTTAGGAGTAGTGATTTAGGGGGATTTGTTTTAGGAGGGGGTGGGGGAAGAGGATTTGTGCTAGAAGGTAGGATTGGTGGGAATTTGTGCTAGAAGAGGTGATATGGTAGAGGGGGGGTGTTGTTTTTTTTTTTTTGCGGGGGGGGGGGGGGGAGGTGCTAGTAGGGATGACTGGGAAGAATTTGTGCTAGGAAGAGAAATTTGGAAGTGGAGGATTTGTGCTAGAAGAGGTGATATGGTAGAGTGAGGAGGGGAAATGTGTTTTTTTTGGGGGGGGGGGGTGCTAGTTGGGATGATTGGGGAGCATTTGTGCTAGGAGGGGAAATTTGGAGGTGGAGGAGGATTTGTGCTAGAAGGTGGGATTGGGGGGGATTTGTGCTAGAAGAGGTGATATGGTAGAGGGCGGAGGAAGATGTGTTTTTTTTGGGGGGGGGGGGGGGTTATGCTAGTAGGGATGATTGTGAAGTATTTGTGCTAGGAGGGGAAATTTGGAGGTGGAGGAGGATTTGTGCTAGAAGGTGGGATTTGGGGGTTTGTGCAATGGTAGAGGGAGGAGGGGAGATTTTTTTTTTTTGGGGGGGGGGGGTGCTAGTAGGGATGATTGGGGAGCATTTGTGCTAGGAGGGGAAATTTGGAGGTGCAGGAGGATTTGTGCTAGAAGGTGGGATTAGGGGGAATTTGTGCTGAGAGGGTAAATTCGAGGGGTAGATTTGTGATAGGGGGGGTGATTTGGTGCTCAATTTTTTTTTTTTTTTGGGGGGGGGGGTGTAGATTTTTGCTGACACATAATGCCATTACATCTTTGGGGGGGCGCAGTTTGGCATGTTTGCCCAGGTCTCTAGAGGACCTTCTCTCAGGATTATCACAGTGACACTTCTCCCAGTACAGATTAGAGGGGGGGCGGTAAGATGACGGCTGCCATGGGCCCAGGAAAATCTTTACCCCCCCCCCCCCCGGAGCGGTTTACTGTTACCGATATCTTCATCTTCCTGAGAGGAATCTTTCACCGCCATGTAGACCATCTTCTCCCGCGGTATTCGCCCCACCAGTCCGCTCTGTTCCAGGACTCCGGTGACGGGATGTCCGTTCTGGAAATCGCTCTCCGTTACGATCTCCGTCCCCCCTGCACAGAGAGGAGATTTATTACAGATTACAAAAACAATCGACCCCATGGCGAGGATTTACTGAAGGCAATCTGGGCGCTTTGCTCTCATTTTTTTTTTAACATACACAACTCGGCAATGCTATGGGGGGGGGGGCAGAGGATACTACAGTAGGGGATGAAGTGAAGGGGACAGAGGACACTGCTATGGGGGGGGGGGGGGTCAGAGGATACTACAGTGGGGGATGATGTGAAGGGGACAGAGGACAATGCTATGGGGGGGGGGGGCAGAGGATACTACAGTGGGGGACGATGTGAAGGGGACAGAGGACACTGCTATGGGAGGGGGGGGGGGGGGTCAGAGGATACTACAGTGGGGGATGATGTGAAGGGGACAGAGGACACTGCTATGGGGGGGGGGGGGGCAGAGGATACTACAGTGGGGGACGATGTGAAGGGGACAGAGGACACTGCTATGGGAGGGGGGGGGGGGGTCAGAGGATACTACAGTGGGGGACGATGTGAAGGGGACAGAGGACACTGCTATGGGGGGGGGGGGCAGAGGATACTACAGTGGGGGATGATGTGAAGGGGACAGAGGACAATGCTATGGGGGGGGGGGCAGAGGATACTACAGTGGGGGACGATGTGAAGGGGACAGAGGACAATGCTATGGGGGGGGGGGCAGAGGATACTACAGTGGGGGATGATGTGAAGGGGACAGAGGACAATGCTATGGGGGGGGGGGGGCAGAGGATACTACAGTGGGGGATGATGTGAAGGGGACAGAGGACACTTCTATGGGGGGGGGGGGCAGAGGATACTACAGTGGGGGATGACGTGAAGGGGACAGAGGACACTGCTATGGGGGGGGGGGGGCAGAGGATACTACAGTGGGGGATGACGTGAAGGGGACAGAGGACAATGCTATGGGGGGGGGGGGGCAGAGGATACTACAGTGGGGGATGATGTGAAGGGGACAGAGGACACTTCTATGGGGGGGGGGGGGCAGAGGATACTACAGTGGGGGATGACGTGAAGGGGACAGAGGACAATGCTATGGGGGGGGGGGGGGCAGAGGATACTACAGTAGGGGATGACGTGAAGGGGACAGAGGACACTGCTATGGGGAGGGGGGGGGGGCAGGGGATACTACAGTGGAGGATGATGTGAAGGGGACAGAGGACACTTCTATGGGGGGGGGGGGGGGGCAGAGGATACTACAGTGGGTGATGAAGTGAAGGGGACAGAGGACACTGCTATGGGAGGGGGGGGGTCAGAGGATACTACAGTGGGGGATGATGTGAAGGGGTCAGAGGACACTGCTATGGGGGGGGGGGCAGAGGATACTACAGTGGGGGACGATGTGAAGGGGACACTGCTATGGGGGGGGGGGGCAGAGGATACTACAGTGGGGGATGACGTGAAGGGGACAGAGGACACTGCTATGGGGGGGGGGGCAGAGGATACTACAGTGGGGGATGACGTGAAGGGGACAGAGGACACTGCTATGGGGGGGGGGCAGAGGATACTACAGTAGGGGATGATGTGAAGGGGACAGAGGACACTGCTATGGGGGGGGGGGGGAGGCAGATTACTGTGACACTCTATGTGTTCTTTGTGCCTTTTTTTTGATTGGTAGTTTTTATTTTTTTATTTTTTAAGGGTTCTTTGCTAGATCCTAACCTCTGGAAGGTTGCCCCATGCCCCCCACCCCGACCATACAGCAACCTTTCTCAACCTTTTACCCCAGCAGAACACGAGAATTTTGAGGTTCTCCAGGTACCCCGGTGAAACCAATGGATTGGTGACCAGTGAGAAAAATCCCCACAATGGTGGTCAGAATGCCACCCTTAGAGACACCTCTGCTAAGTGGCACTGACCCTGGACTATGCAGGCACCATCGATTTGGGGACAGTCAGCCACAGCTCAAGGAACCCCCTAGAACCCTCTGAAGGAACCGTGGTTGAGAATAGTTTCTGTAGAGTGACGGCTCGGAGTCTGCTGGGGCTGCTGACATCACATCAAAGATGGCGGCACCTAGCAGCAGTCTCAGGGGTATTGGATGTCTACACAAAGGAGGAGGAGGTGCATCCCATGCAATAAGTACAATTAGATAACTAAGAGACCTCTATGATCAGCTTTGTAAGAACCTCAAGCCTCATGAAAGTTTGTGATTTACCAATAATGGGCAACCAACTAGATGTGTAACATGCAAAATGGCAGCTGGAAGCTGGTTGGCTGGTGTAGTTTACCCTGAACTTCATGTTGTTCTGCCCCGCCTCTCTCTCCCAAAAAATATCCCAGTGCTCACCAACAATAAATAATGTGAAAATGTCCAGGATGTGAATTTTGCCGCCAATAACCGCCCCGCGTTCCCCCGCTACAAATATCACCAAAAGTGCAGCGCAAAAAAATAATTTAAATAAACAAAACTATCAATTTATAAAATATTGTCAATGGATATAAAACAAAGAAAATAAATACCATGAAAATGTGATTAGTTCATAAAATATAGATATATATCATGATAGATTATAAAATATAGATATATATCATGATAGATTATAAAATATAGATATATATCATGATAGTAAGTAAAGAAGCTGCGCTAAATGAAACAAAATTATTATGAAAGTCCTCCGATTTTTCCAATGCGACAAGTTCAATCCGTGGATGTGACCACCACCAACTTATACCCCTGCTTACCAGAAATATATTGGAATAATGCAGGCAACCATTCAGGACTCAAAAGGTTAAAAATACCAAGGATATTCACTGATATAATACCCCTCAGACTCGCAGAATGGACCAATCCAAATCAGAGGAAACGTTGGATCCAAGGATATTCCACATGTATTATCAATGGTCACATGCAGAAAATAAAAGGCCCATAGCGTAAAACCATTAAATATTTTTTGTAATAAACAAGAGTAACACTTACAAAAATGCAAGAGGTAAGCGCTGAATCGAAGCCGCCGGCCGGTCAGCTCCAAACACCCACCCTCACGTCTCGTAAAGGTGACGTCAGCACGCCGCGACCGACGTACGTTTCGTCAAAACTGACGTTCTCAAGTACCTTGAACTTGTTGCATGAGAAAAATCTGTGGCGGCTTTCAACTTTGTTTTGTCATGCGATCACCTTTTTTTTATCTGGTAAGCAGCCTATGATGTCGGTGGTGGTTCTTTACTTTATCTAGCACTCATTCATCACCTATTCACATAGGGGATCCACACCTAGTATGTGCACTTGTATGCTAAATACAGTATCACGCTATGAAATTTATATCTTTTACGCACATGATTGACGCCTATTGAGCTTATCGTCTCGTCTGAGGTTTGGAATCCTTTCGTGAGGGTCATTCTTAGGATTTACAGTTGGTTCGGAGAATTACCATCCTTTTATCAGGCGATCTTATTTGCTATTTCTGATAAGCAGTATACATCTAATATCATCTTTCTAGAGGAGTCAATATCTGGATGCATTTGGACTTATATTCAATATTTTTCACCAAACATTCTTTTACTCAATTTATTGGTTTATGGGACTTTATGAGGACTTTCATAATAATTTTATGTTTCATTTAGCGCAGCTTCTTTACTTATTATGCTTTTAGGATGTTTGTCACATTTAAGTTGCAGCTTTAATTTTTTGAGATTCTGGTTGATATTCTAGCGCGGTTACTATTTACATAATATATCATGATAGATTATAAATATAAAATATAGATATATATCATGATTGATTATAAATATAAAATGTAGATATATATCATGATAGATTATAAATATAAAATATAGATATATATCATGATAGATTATAAATATAAAATATAGATATATATCATGATAGATTATAAATATAAAATGTAGATATATATCATGATAGATTATAAATATTAAATATAGATATATATCATGATAGATTATAAATATAAAATGTAGATATATATCATGATTGATTATAAAATATAAAATATAGATATATATCATGATTGATTATAAATATAAAATATAGATATATATCATGATTGATTATAAATATAAAATGTGTATATATATTATGATAGATTATAAATATAAAATGTAGATATATATCATGATAGATTATAAATATAAAATGTAGATATATATCATGATAGATTATAAATATAAAATGTAGATATATATCATGATAGATTATAAATATAAAATATAGATATATATCATGATAGATTATAAATATAAAATATAGATATATATCATGATAGATTATAAATATAAAATATAGATATATAGATTATAAATATAAAATATAGATATATATCATGATAGATTATAAATATAAAATATAGATATATATCATGATAGATTATTAATATAAAATATAGATATATATCATGATAGATTATAAATATAAAATATATATATATATCATGATAGATTATAAATATAAAATGTAGATATATATCATGATAGATTATAAATATAAAATATAGATATATATCATGATTGATTATAAATATAAAATGTAGATATATATCATGATAGATTATAAATATAAAATGTAGATATATATCATGATAGATTATAAATATAAAATATAGATATATATCATGATAGATTATTAATATAAAATATAGATATATATCATGATAGATTATAAATATAAAATATAGATATATATCATGATAGATTATAAATATAAAATATAGATATATATCATGATAGATTATAAAATATAAAATATAGATATATATCATGATTGATTATAAATATAAAATATAGATATATATCATGATTGATTATAAATATAAAATGTAGATATATATCATGATAGATTATAAATATAAAATGTAGATATACATCATGATAGATTATAAATATAAAATATAGATATATATCATGATAGATTATAAATATAAAATATAGATATATATCATGATAGATTATAAATATAAAATGTAGATATATATCATGATATATATCTATATTTTATATTTATAATCTATCATGATATATATCTATATTTTATATTTATAATCTATCATGATAGATTATAAATATAAAATATAGATATATATCATGATTGATTATAAAATATAAAATGTAGATATATATCATGATAGATTATAAATATAAAATGTAGATATATATCATGATAGAGTGGGGGCGGGAGCGCACCGCCGGCAGTGCACGCTTGCCCCCTAGCTGCAGGCGCATGACCGACGTATACCTATGGCGGTTCACGCAGGAGGGCCAGCCTGCCACAGTTTTTCTGCGGCGGGCGGTCAGAAAGCGGTTAACTATTTAAATTTTTGTTGCGTTGCACTTTTGGGGATATAGAAATGTTAGGTTTTATTTTTTAACAAAGCAACACTTCTGCATTTCTTGCCTAGGCGAGAATTACGTTTGATTCTCCCCGCCCCCTGGGCGTGCAGCAGCTTCCTCCAACCATCTGCACACATGTGGGGTTTCCCTTGCATGTGCAAATCCTAGAGATGCACCGAAATTATACAGTATCTGACAAAAGTAAGTACACCCCTCACATTTGTGTAAATATTTTATCCTATCTTTTCATGTGACAACACTGAAGAAATGAGACTTTGCTACAATGTAAAGTAGTGAGTGTACAGCTTGTATAACAGTGTACATTTGCTGTCCCCTCAAAATAACTCAACACACAGCCATTAATGTCTAAACCGCTGGCAACAAAAGTGAGTACACCCCTAAGTGACAATGTCCAAATTGGGCCCAAAGTGTCAATATTTTGTGTGGCCGCCATTATTTTCCAGCACTGCCTTCACCCTCTTGGGCATGGAATTCACCAGAGCTTCACAGGTTGTCACTGGAGTCCTCTTCCACTCCTCCATGATGACATCACAGAGCTGGTGGATGTTAGAGACCTTGCGCTCCTCCACCTTCTGTTTGAGGATGTCCCACAGATGCTCAACAGGGTTTAGGTCTGGAGACATGCTTGGCCAGTCCATCACCTTTACCCTCAGCTTCTTTAGCAAGGCAGTGGTCATCTTGGAGGTGTTTGGGGTCGTTATGTTGGAATGCTGCCCTGCCCCCCCAGTCTCTGAAGGGAGGGGATCATGCTCTGCTTCAGTATGTCACAGTACATGTTGGCATTCATGGTCCCCTCAATGAACTGTAGCTCCCCAGTGCCGGCAGCACTCATGCAGCCCCAGACCATGACACTCCCACCACCATGCCTGACTGTAGGAAGACACACTTGTCTTTGTACTCCTCACCTGGTTGCCCCCACACACGCCTGACACCATCTGACACCAAATAAGTTTATCTTGGTCTCATCAGACCACAGGAGATGGTTCCAGTAATCCATGTCCTTAGTCTGCTTGTCTTCAGCAAACTGTTTGCAGACTTTCTTGTGCATCATCTTTAGAAGTGGCTTCCTTCTGGGACAACAGCCATGTAGACCAATTTGATGCAGTGTGCGGCGTATGGTCTGAGCACTGACAGGCTGACCCCCCCCCCCCCCCCTTCAACCTCTGCAACAATGCTGGCAGTACTCATACCTCTATTTACCAAAGACAACCTCTGGATAGGACGCTGAGCACGTGCACTCAACTTCTTTGGTCAACCATGATGAGGACTGTTCTGAGTGGAACCTGTCCTGTTAAACCATTGTTTGGTCTTGGCCACCGTGCTGCAGTTCAGTTTCAGGGTCTTGGCAATCTTCTTATAGCCTAGGCCATCTTTATGTAGAGCAACAATTCTTTTTTTCAGATCCTCATAGAGTTTTTTGCTATGAGGTGCCATGTTGAACTTCAAGTGACCAGTATGAGAGAGTGAGAGCGATAACACCAAATGTAACACACCTGCTCCCCATTCACACCTGAGACCTTGTAACACTAACGAGTCACATCACATCGGGGAGGGAAAATGGCTAATTAAGCCCAATTTGGACATTGTCACTTAGGGGTGTACTCACTTTTGTTGCCAGGGGTTTAGACATTAATGGCTGTGTGTTGAGTTATTTTGAGGGGACAGCAAATTTACACTGTTATACAAGCTGTACACTCACTACTTTACATTGTAGCAAAGTCTCATTTCTTCAGTGTTGTCACATGAAAAGATAGAATAAAATATTTACAAAAATGTGAGGGGTGTACTTACTTTTGTAAGATACCGTACATAGAATTTAAAGGGATGCATTTTTCTTGAGCTTTTCTTGCGCTAAAGGTGCCAATAATGAACGACAATAAATTCATAGTCATTTAAATTCATGATCTTAAATAAAAAGTTGAATACAATTCTATATAAAAAAAATATATGTATTTTTAAAAAAACTGTCATTTTCGGTTTAGGCACCAAAATTTCCATTCGCTGCTAACAAGGAAATATATTAGCTTACCTACGCAAATCCATCCACCGTCAAGTAAAAGCGGAACTCCAGGTAAATATAAAAGACTCCGATTAACCTCTTGCTGCCTACGTAATGCATAAGTGAGGCGGCAAAGAGGGAAGGCTTTAAAGCCCACATGCCGCACATATACAGCGCATCCGGAAAGTGTTCACAGCGCTTCACTTCTTCCACATTTTGTACAGCCTTATTCCAAAATGGATTAAATTCATTATTTTCCTCAAAATCCTACAAACAATCCCCCATAATGACAACGTGAGAGAAGTTTGTTTGAAATCTTTGCAAATTTATTAAAAATAAAAAAGGAAAAAAAAATCCCATGTACAAAAGTATTCACCCCCTTTGCTCAATACTTTGGTGAAGCTCCTTTGGCACCAATTCCAGCCTCCAGTATTTCTGAGTATGATGCTACAAGCTTGGCACTCCTATTTTTGGGCAGTTTCTCCCATTCTTCTTTGCAGGACCTCTCAAGCTCCATCAGGTTGGATGGGGGAGGGTCGGTGCACAGCCATTTTCAGATCTCTCCAGAGATGTTCAATCGGGTTCAAGTCTGGGCTCTGGCTGGGCCACTCAAGGACATTCACAGAGTTGTCCCGTAGCCACTCCTTTGTTATCTTGGCTGTGTGCTTAGGGTCGTTGTCCTGTTAGAAGATGAACCTTCGCCCCAGTCTGAGATCCAGAGCGCTCTGGAGAAGGTTTTCATCAAGGATGTCTCTGTACATTGCTGCATTCATCTTTCCCTCCATCCTGACTAGTCTCCCAGTTCCTGCTGATGAAAAACATCCCCACATCATGATGCTGCCACCACCATGCTTCACAGTAGGGATGGTATTGGCCAGGTGATGGGCGGGGCCTGGTTTCCTCCAGACATGACGCTTCCCATTCAGGCCAAAGAGTTCAATCTTTGTTCCATCAGAGCAGAGAATTTTGTTTCTCATGGTCTGAGAGTCCTTCAGGTGTCTTTTGGTAAACTCCAGGCAGGCTGTCATGTGACTTTTACTAAGGAGTGGATTCCGTCTGGCCACACCCATACAGGCCTGATTGGTGGAGTGCTGCAGAGATGGTTGTTCTTCTGGAAGGTTCTCCTCTCTCCACAGAGAAACGCTGGAGCTCTGTCAGAGTGACCATCGGGTTCTTAGTCATCTCCCTGACTAAGGTCCTTCTCCCCTGATTGGGGCCAGGCGGCCCGCTCTAGGAAGAGTCCTGGTGGTTCCAAACTTCTTCCATTTACAGATGATGGAGGCCACTGTGCTCATTGGGATCTTCAATGCTGCAGAAATGTTTCTGTACCCTTCCCCCGATCTGTGCCTTCATACAATCCTGTCTCCGAGGTCTACAGACAATTCCTTGGACTTCATGGTTTGGTTTGTGCTCTGACATGCACTGTTACCTGTGGGACCTTATATAGACAGGTGTGTGCCTTTCCAAATCATGTCCAATCAACTGAATTTACCACAGGTGGACTCCAATCAAGTTGTAGAAACATCTCAAGGATGATCAGTGGAAACAGGATGCACCTGAGCTCAATTCTGAGTGTCATGGCAAAGGGGGTGAATACTTATGTACATGGGATTTTTTCTTTTTTTTAAATACATTTCTGTGGAGAGAGGAGAACCATCCAGAAGAACAACCATCTCTGCAGCACTCCACCAATCAGGCCTGTATGGGAGTGGCCAGACGGAGGCCACTCCTCAGTAAAAGTCACATGACAGCCCACCTGGAGTTTACCAAAAGGCACCTGAAGGACACTCAGACCATGAGAAACAAAATTCTCTGCTCTGATGAAACAAAGATTGAACTCTTTGGCCTGAATGGCAAGCGTCATGTCTGGAGGAAACCAGGCACTGCTCATCACCTGGCCAATACCATCTCTACAGTGAAGCATGGTGGTGGCAGCATCATACTGTGGGGATGTTTTTCAGCGGCAGGAACTGGGAGACTAGTCAGGATGGAGGGAAAGATGAATGCAGCAATGTACAGAGACATCCTTGATGAAAACCTTCTCCAGAGCGTTCTGGACCTCAGACTGGGGTGAAGGTTCATCTTCCAACAGGACAACGACCCTAACCACACAGCTAAGATAACAAAGGAGTATGTGACGGTAGTCACTGTCACTGGGCATGAAAGACAGACACTATATGTGGGGCCCACAGGAAATATATGAAGATAAATTGGAATGACCTTTTCAGGCTGCTTGTAGGAGTTTATCTCATAGACCAGGGGTCTTCAAACTATGGCCCTCCAGTTGTTCAGGAACTACAATTCTCATCATGCCTAGTCATAACTGTGAATGTCAGAGTATTACAATGCCTTATGGGATGTGTAGTTCTGCAACAGCTGGAGGGCCGTAGTTTGAGGATCCCTGTCACAGACCATTGCTAGATAGTTTGAGGTAGGGTGGAGTTTGTTATTGTTAAGTGCCTCTATCCCATTGTTCTATTATTTCTGTCTGCCTTGGGATCAACCTATTATGGGATGTATATGTATATGTGGATTTGCTGCTAAAGGGGAGGGGGGATTCTCCCAGAGTGTATATTTCTTTGTCCTTGTGTTTGAATAAATAGTCTTATTCTCCTTCCCACCCTACACCGATGTCTCCACAAGTGACTAGACGGGCTAAGGGTCTTGGATCATGCTGGTACCAGGCAAGGGAAGCTGTTACCACGGACATACTCTTCTTGAGTACAGGGTCCATTACAGAGTGGCTACGGGACAACTCTCTGAATGTCCTTGAGTGGCCCAGCCAGAGCCCAGACTTGAACCCGATTGGACATCTCTGGAGAGATCTGAAAATGGCTGTGCACCGACCCTCCCCCATCCAACCTGATGGAGCTTGAGAGGTCCTGCAAAGAAGAATGGGAGAAACTGCCCAAAAATAGGAGTGCCAAGCTTGTAGCATCATACTCAGAAATACTGGAGGCTGTAATTGGTGCCAAAGGAGCTTCACCAAAGTATTGAGCAAAGGGTGTGAATACTTATGTACATGGGATTTTTTTTCATTTTTAATAAATTTGCAAAGATTTCAAACAAACTTCTTTCACGTTGTCATTATGGGGATTGTTTGTAGAATTTTTAGGAAAATAATGAATTTAATCAATTTTGGAATAAGGCTGCAACATAACAAAACGTGGAAAAAGTGAAGCTCTGTGAATACTTTCCGGATGCACTGAACCTCAATGGGCGACAGAGCTTTCTGAGCTGAGCTCCCAGCATGATGACCAAGCTTCTCAGTCAGGTGAGAAAAATCACCTGTGCAGATGTGCCGACGGACTCTTACCATTGGCTTATGTTATGTACATTTCTATTCTATTTAGGTTGCCATGGTTCTATTTTACGTCTTTTTTCTTACTTGTTTGCCCTCTGGCGGTGGTGTATGCTATAAGTCTTTTTTTCCACCGGTCGATGAAGGGTTAATTGACCAGCTGGTTAAGTGCTCTGTCCGATCGTGCTAGTGGCGCTGTTGGTTTGGATCAGCTGTGCTAGGAGCCAACAGAATACGTACTTCCGCCTAAGGTGTAAGGGGTGGGGATTGGTTGCTATAAATGAGATTGATGGACCGTCTGTGTCACGCCCCCAGTGACAAAGTCGGAAGTGATGAAACGCGTCGGGCGTGGCCAGACGGCGTTCTCAGCAACCATAACAATGGTGTAGGAGTATCCATTGGTACCCGGTCTGGCGTGGAGCTTTGATCTCGGTCCAAAGGTTGCCTACCTCACCTATGTAAGTGATGTACGTTTAATTTCAGTTATACAAGTGAGTGCATTGTCTGTATTTTTGCTACAATAAAGAAGTATATACGTTATTGCACCAGTGGAGGCTATTTATTTATCTTCCACATGTACCGGAGTCTTGACTGCCTTGATTTGGAAATTGAAGGGTGATGTTTTTGGAGTCTTGGTTTTTCTTGCGATGCAAGCTTGTTCATGAGAGTGAATAAGCATACCTTTCTGGTGAGTGTTAACTTCTACCTTACTCCTGGCACGGTGGGGGGAGGATTGTGGGGTGACCCTGTTTAACATCACACCCATCAAGACTCCTGGACTGAAACGCACAGTGTTTTATATTTCAGCTGATGGACTTTTAGGACTATTTTAGTTTGATTTTAACCACTTTACCACCGGAGGATTTTCCTGCTTAACGTCCAGGCCACTTTTTGCAATTTGGCACTGCGCGACTTTAACTGACAATTGCGCGGTCGTGCAACGCTGTACCCAAATGAAATTTACGACCTTTTTTTCCCACAAACAGAGCTTTCTTTTGGTGGTATTTGATCACCTCTGCGCTTTTCATTTTTTGCGATATTAATAAAAAAAGAGTGAAAATTTTGCGAAAAAAATTGACATTTTCTACTTTTACAGTTAACCGGCTTGCCAACCGCCGCACGACTATTTACGTCGGCAGTCAGCCCCTCACAGGCAAAGCGATGTAGGGCTACATCGCTAGCCTGTGAGGCTCTAGGGAGCGAGCGTGTGCCGCCGGAGGCGCGCTCCCGCGTGGTCACGGCCCCCCCCCCCCCCCGCGCGTGTGCCCGGCGGACCCGATGTACGCCGGCACTCATGATCTTCCGTTAGAGCGGGAGAAAGGCAGGCGGCTAATGTAAACAAAGCCGCCTGTCATTCTCCCCTGTGTAAGAATGGAGATCAGACGGTTCTACTATGTAGGACCGTTGATCTCTGTTCTTACACTAGTAGCCACAGCCAATCACAGTTAGAAACACGCCCCTAGGACACACTTAACCCCTCCCTCTCCAATAAAGTTAACTCTTTCCTTGCCAGTGTCATTTTTACAGTAACAGTGCATATGTATAGCACTGATTACTGTAGTAATGTCACTGGTAACCCCAAAAGTGTCAAAAATGTCAGTCAGGGGTCCGCACGACCGTGAAATTGTCAGTTAAAGTCCACAGCGCAGAATCGCAAAAAGTGGCCTGGACGTAAGACAGCAAAATCCTCCGGGGGTAAAGTGTTTAAAGGCGTTTAGTGATAGTAGATTACTGGACCAGTTTATTTACTCTTCCTCCACTGGTGGGAACCTCTAATGGAGTTTCAGGGGTCTCCTTTAAATGGATGTTATCCACCTCATTCAGTACTGAGTGTCTATACTCCTCCTCCTCCAGTGCACTCAGAAAAATTATACATAGTAGAACCGTTTGATCACCATTCTTACACAGGGGAGAATGACAGGCGGCTTTGTTTACATTAGCCGCCTGCCTTTCTCCCGCTGTCACGGACGATCGCGAGTGCCCGGCGGACATCGGGTGCGCGGGGAGGGGGGGGGGTCCATGACCGAGCGGGAGCGCGCATCCGGCGGCGCGTGCTCGCTCCCAGAACCCTTACAGGCTAGCGACGTAGCCCCACCTTGATTTGCTTGTGAGGGGCTGACTGCCGACGTAAATAGTCGTGCGGCAGTCGGCAAGTGGTTAAGTCGTATTGGTATTATTTTCTCTGACACTGCTTTGATACAAAACTGACATCGTATAGCAGGGAGAGAGGCTATACCCCCTGGGACTGCCCATAGGCGTAGCCAGAACTTTTTTTCTGCCTAGTGTCCTACTCCTGCAGGGGGCAGTATAACCCTACTGGTATCAAGATCAGAGACTGCGTCCATCAATGAACATCAGAGAAAAAAAAAAAAAAAAATCGCAGATCGCCGCCATTACTCGTTAACCACCTCCCACCCGGGCCATAGTACATATACGGCCGGGTGGGAGTCTCGTCCTTCTGAATGGACGTTCCGGAACGTCCTTCAGAAGGAGCAAGATCGCGCCGCCGCGGGCACGCGCAGCGGCGCGATCTCGATGTGCCTGTGTCCCTCGGACACAGCGCAACAAGATGCGTCAGGAGGGCCCTGTGATTGGCCCTCCTGATCACATGACGGCTGTGTCCAATCACAGCCGTCATGCAATGTAAATACAGCCGTTGTAACGGCTTCGATCTCTTCTCCTCCCTGACAGATCCTGTCAGGGAGGAGAAGAAGAGGATCGATACTGGAGCTGGGGTGATCAGTGAGTATTTCTAAGTACTCACTGATCACAGGGGGGGTCTGTGCTGGTTATCAGATGATTGATTACCAGTGCAGCCCTGGGGGGAGGGGATGCCACTAGAGCCACCAGGGATGCCCACCCATGACCACCAGGGATGCCCACCATGGCCACCAGGGATGGCAAACAGCCTGCCAGTAGTGCCCTCCTATCAGTGCTGCCCACCAATGCCATATATCAGTGCTGCCCACCAGTGCCCGTTATTGCCATCCACCAGTGCTGCCCACCAGTACCCATTATTGCCCACCAGTGCTGCCTATCAGTGCCCATCAGTGCCCCCCATCAGTGCCAATCAGTGCCGCCCATCAGTGCCAATCAGTGCCGCCCATCAGTGCCGATCAGTGCCACCTATCAGTGCCCACCAGTGCCCATCAGTGTCGCCGATCAGTGCCCATCAGTGCTGCCTATCAGTGCCCATCAGGCTGCCTATCAGTGCCCACCAATGCTACATATCAGTGCTATCTATCAGTGCCACATATCAGTGTCCATCAGTGCTGCATATCAGTGCTACCTATCAGTGCCCATCAGTGCTGCATATTAGTGCCACCCCATCAGTGCCACCCCATCAGTGCCACCCCATCAATGTCTCCTCATCAGTGCCTGTCAGTGCGGCATCATCAGTGCTGATCAGTGCAGGAAAAAACGTATCTATTCACAAAATTTTATAACCTAAACAAAAAAACTTTTTTTTTTTTTCAAACTTTTCTGTCTTTTTTTATTTGTGCACCAAAAAAAAAAAAAAAACCTGGCAGTGATCAAATACCACCAAAAGAAAGCTCTATTTGTGGGGAAAAAATGACACAAATTTGGTTTAGGTACAATGTTGCATGACCGCGCAATTGTCATTCAAAATGCAACAGCGCTAAAAGATGAAAATAGGTCTGGGAAGGAAGGGGGTTTAAGTGCCCAGTATTGAGGTAGTTAAAAAAAAAAAGAACAACAAAAATGACAAAAATCTTTCCCTTAGTTAGTAAACGCGATAACTTTTGCGCAAACCAATCAAAATGCGCTTTTTGCGATTTTTTTTTACTAAACATATGTAGCAGAAAACAAATTGGCCGAAAATGTTAAAAAATTTTGATTTTTACATTTTTTTTTGGGGAATTTCATATAAAAAAAAAAATGTGAAAAATATTGTTATTTTTGCAAAATTGTCGCTCTTTTTTTGTTTATAGCGCGTGATCAAAAAATCGCACAGGTGATCAAATACCACCAAAAGAAAGCTCTGTTTGTGGGAAAAAAAGGACGTCAAATTCGTTTAGGTACAGCGTCGCACGACCGCGCAATTGTCTGTTAAATTCACGCAGTGCCGAATCGCAAAATAGGCCCTGGTCAGGAAGGGGGTAAAATCTTCCGGGGCTTACGTGGTTAAAAAATATCCAATCTATTAAATTTTTGTCATATATTTAGGCCAAAATGTATTTAGCTACATGTCTTTGACAAAAACTTTCTCAATGAGCGTATTTTTAACCGCTTTAAGACCGGAAGATTTTACCCCATTCCTGACCAGGCCATATTTTGCGATTCGGCACTGCGTTACTTTAACGGACAATTGAGCGGTCGTGCAATGCTGTACCCAAATTAAATTTATGTCATTTTTTTCCCCACAAATAGAGCTTTCTTTTGGTGGTATTTGATCACCTGTGCGATTTTAAATTTTTGAAAAAAAGAGCGACAATTTTGAAAAAAAAAAAAAAACAATATTTTTCACTTTCTGATATATGACATTCCCAAAAAAAATGTATAAATCAAATTTTTTTAACATTTTAGGCCAATTTGTTTTCTGCTACATATTTTTTGGTAAAAAAAAAAAAAAAAATCACAATAAGCGTATTTTGATTGGTTTGCGCAAACGTTATTGCGTTTACTAACTACGGGAAAGATTTGTCATTTTTATTGTTTATTTTTTTTTTTACTAGTAATGGCGGCGATCTGCGATTTTTTTTTGAGGCGGACAGATCGGACCTCTAACTGACACTTTTGGGGGTACCAGTGACATTACTACAGTAATCAGTGCTACAGCTATGCACTGTTACTGTAATAATGACACTGGCAGGGAAGGGGTTAACACTGTAGGTGATCAAGGGGTTAAATTTGAGCCTAGGGGAGTGATTCTAACTGTATGGGGGTGTGGCTTGTGAAATGACCATAGAGACATGTGTTCCTATATAGAAGGATAACAGGAGCTCTGGCAGGGAAGGGGTTAACACTGTAGGTGATCAAGGGGTTAAATTTGAGCCTAGGGGAGTGATTCTAACTGTATGGGGGTGTGGCTTGTGAAATGACCATAGAGACATGTGTTCCTATATAGAAGGATAACAGGAGCTCTGGCAGGGAAGGGGTTAACACTGTAGGTGATCAAGGGGTTAAATTTGAGCCTAGGGGAGTGATTCTAACTGTATGGGGGTGTGGCTTGTGAAATGACCATAGAGACATGTGTTCCTATATAGAAGGATAACAGGAGCTCTGGCAGGGAAGGGGTTAACACTGTAGGTGATCAAGGGGTTAAATTTGAGCCTAGGGGAGTGATTCTAACTGTATGGGGGTGTGGCTTGTGAAATGACCATAGAGACCTGTGTTCCTATATAGAAGGATAACAGGAGCTCTGGCAGGGAAGGGGTTAACACTGTTGGCGATCAAGGGGTTAAATGTGTGCCTCGTGCTTACTTAAGTGTGTGGGGGGAGGGGGTTGTGTGACACAGACACAGATCGCAGGTTGAGCTATGCTGAATCCTGCAATCTGACCCTGCCTGTCACAGAGGAGATCCGCCCGCTTTGTTTACACAAGTGGGTGGATTTTCTCACTCGATCCCCTACGATCGAGGAAGAGCAGCGGTGATCACCGCCTCTCCTCCCCTGGCCCGACTCCCGCTGTAACTGAATACAGCGGGAGCGAGCCCCCGGCGGCGCGCTCGCGCCGCAGAGAGAGGGGAGAGTCTGGTGAAGTAGGTCTATGTCGCCAGACGATAACGAGACACTTTGCTGCAGTACCAGCTCAGTCGGCAAGTGGTTAAATTATATATTTATCATTCTTTGGTCCATTCGTGCTCTTTTTGTGTTAAAGGGGTAACACCATTATTGCGCTACTGTCATTTGTTTTTGATGGGATTCCATTCCTATCAACCAAATTTCTGTTTTGGACTCTGCAAGGCACTGAAGGCTGGGCAGAGCCCGGCAGCACATCTGTGCATGCGCAACAATGGCCAAGGGGGTGCGGAGCCACCTGGGAGAAGGACTGAAGTTCCACTTTAACACTGATTTGTTCCTAAATATTGATTTTATACAATAAATAAGTTCAGAGTTGGATATCACTGACAAATCTAACATTACCCTCATGAAAGCCGATGAGGATTTACAGGCTGCAGATTCAACTCACTTATAAAATGACATCAGACAGTTCAAAAATGGAGATTTTAATGAAATCTGTTCATACTTTGCCTGGAGACGGCTTCATCTGTGTTTTGGGAATCCTCAAACAGTGAAAAATCTGTATGGCAGACAATGATGAATGATGGGGTTATGGCTGAAATGTTCCGAGAATTATGTAAGAAAAGTCACTCACCTATTTCCACGTCATCGTCCGCTTCAGCCTTGAATATGTAAACTTTGATCACCTCCGATCCAAACCCGTCTTCCTTACATCCATCCCCATGGGAAACCTCAGTGCTGATTTTTATCGGGGTGCTGCCGATCCGTTCCAACCGTTCCCCGACATCGTCTACTAAATGGAGGAAAAACATTTTCGTCTTGTTACTAAATAATACACAATGTAATCTTTACCTATACATGTACACATAAATTACTTAGATACCCCCAAACATTATACAGTATCTGACAAAAGTAAGTACACCCCTTACATTTTTAATATCGTGAATTTAAATGACTATGAATTTATTGTCATTCATTATTGGCACCTTTAGCGCAAGAAAAGCTCAAGAAAAATGCATCCCTTAAAATTCTACATACAGTATCTTACAAAAGTAAGTACACCCCTCACATTTTTTGTAAATATTTTATTCTATCTTTTCATGTGACAACACTGAAGAAATGACACTTTGCTACAATGTAAAGTAGTGAGTGTACAGCTTGTATAACAGTGTAAATTTGATGTCCCCTCAAAATAACTCAACACACAGCCATTAATGTCTAAACCGCTGGCAACAAAAGTGAGTACACCCCTAAGTGACAATCTCCAAACTGGGCCCAAAGTGTCAATATTTTGTGTGGCCGCCATTATTTTCCAGCACTGCCTTAACCCTCTTGGACATGGAGTTCACCAGAGCTTCACAGGTTGCCACTGGAGTCCTCTTCCCCTCCTCCATGATGACATCACAGAGCTGGTGGATGTTAGAGACCTTGCGCTCCTCCGCCTTCTGTTTGAGGATCCCCACAGATGCTCAATAGGGTTTAGGTCTGGAGACATGCTTGGCCAGTCCATCACCTTTACCTTCAGCTTCTTTAGCAAGGCAGGGGTCATCTTGGAGGTGTTTGGGGTCGTTATGTTGGAATATTGCCCTGCGGCCCAGTCTCTGAAGGGAGGGGATCATGCTCTGCTTCAGTATGTCACAGTACATGTTGGCATTCATGATTCCCTCAATGATCTGTAGCTCCCCAGTGTTGGCAGCACTCATGCAGCCCCAGACCATGACACTCCCACCACCATGCTTGACTGTAGGAAGACACACTTGTCTTTGTACTCCTCACCTGGTTGCCCCCACACACGCTTGACACCATCTGAACCAAATAAGTTTATCTTGGTCTCATCAGAACACAGGAGATGGTTCCAGTAATCCATGTCCTTAGTCTGCTTGTCTTCAGCAAACTGTTTGAGGGCTTTTTTGTCCATCATCTTTAGAAGAGGCTTAATTTTGGGATGACAGCCATGCAGACCAATTTGATGCAGTGTGCGGCGTATGGTCTGAGCATTGACAGGCTGACCCCCCCCCCACCCCTTCAACCTCTGCTGCAATGCTGGCAGCACTCATACGTCTATTTCCAAAAAACAACATCTGGATATGACGCTGAGCACGGCACTCAACTTCTCTGGTCGACCATGGCGAGGCCTGTTTTGAGTGGAACCTGTCCTGGTAAACCGCTGTATGGTCTTGCCTCCCGTGCTGCAGCTCAGTTTCAGGGTGTTGGCAATCTTCTTACAGCCTAGGCCATCTTTATGTAGAGCAACAATTCTTTTTTTTAGATCCTCAGAGAGTTCTTTGCCATGAGGTGCCATGTTGAACTTCCAGTGACCAGTATGAGAGAGTGAGAGCGATAACACCAAATTCAACACACCTGCTCCCCATTCACACCTGAGACCTTGTAACACTAACGAATCATATGACAACGGGGGAGGGAAAATGGCTAATTGGGCCCAATTTGGACATTGTCACTTAGGGGGTGTACTCACTTTTGTTGCCAGCAGTTTAGACATTAATGGCTGTGTTGAGTTATTTTGAGGGGACAGCAAATTTACACTGTTATACAAGCTGTACACTCACTACTTTACATTGTAGCAAAGTGTCATTTCTTCAGTGTTGTCACATGAAAAGATAGAATAAAATATTTACAAAAATGTGAGGGGTGTACTTACTTTTGTGAGATACTGTATATTGAATTGACTTGTTTTAAACTTTTTTTTAGCATTCTCTCAGTTACTGCTGTTGTGCAAAATTTGATTGTGGACATTTCTTTAGTTAAATAGTCATAATGTCTCCCAGTGTCAGTTTTACCGGTAATCGCTATTCACAGCGATTATTTCTTTAACTGTTATTCCGGAAAGACTTGTTAGTGAAAACCTTCCATTAAGATGAGATGGCACAATATTAGTAGCAAAGAGAGTCCATCGCACAAATCTATACCCGCCATTCGAGGCCCCGTACTGCGGAGATATGTTTGTGATATGGAATTCTTATCATTTTACCAAGATTAATGGATGGCATATTTTAGTCATATTTGATCCGTATGACTGAAACACTGCTGCTATTATCTTATGCAGATAAAGCCTCATCAACTGGAACAAATAGAATGGTCACTATTAAATTTTGTTTATATATGAACTAAGTTTAATGAGATCCACTAACAGGTAATGGATCCATGTTTATTGATTGACATGAATGAACAATGAGAAGCCATGTGCTCTGTTCTTTGTGGCAGTTGGGAGCCTCTTTGTTCGGTCGTGTCCATTCATGGGCATCTACTCCACAGTTCCTATTGTACATTTTGAATGTATACATGTTCTGTGATTGGTGGTCTTGAAGCTACTCCCTGTAACCCCCTTTTGTTAAATTAACCTGCTCTGCCCTGGATGGGACAGTCACTCACGGGGAACCCTCCAGATGGCATCGAATTGACTACAGCAAGCATGTCTGTTCATTTCTTCGCTGCCGATCGCTTGGATAACCCTATACAAAAGAGCTGTACATTGTACTTTTCGGTGCAAGGGTTTAACCACTTTAATACCGGGCACTTCCCTCCCTTCCTGCCCAGGCCAATTTTCCCCTTTTAGCGCTGTTGCAATTTGAATGACAATTGCGCGGTCATGCAACACTGTACTTACACCAAATTTATGTCATTTTCCCCCCATAAACAGAGCTTTCTTTTGGTGGTATTTGATCACCTGTGCGATTTTTACTTTTTGCTAAACAAATAAAAAAAGACCGAAAAGTTTGAAAAAAAAGAAAGTTTTTTTGTTTATGTTATACAATTTTGTAAATAAATAATTTTTTTCCTGCACTGATGAGCACTGATGAGACTGCACTGACAGGCACTGATGAGGAGGCACTGATGGGGTGGCACTGATAGGCGGCACTGATATGTGGCACTGATAGGTAGCACAGATATGCAGCATTGGTGGGCACTGATAGGCGCTACTGCTGGGCACTGATAGGCGGCATTGATGGACACTGATAGGTGGCACTGACGGGCACTGATAGGCGGCACTGGTGGGCACTGATCGGCACTGACGAGCGGCACTGATGGGCACTAATGGGCACTGATAGGCGGCACTGGTGGGCAATAATGGGCACTGGTGGGCGACACTAACGGATGGCAATGATGGGCACTTGTGGGCAGCACTGATAGGGAGGACACTGGTGGGCATCACTGATGGGGAGGGCAATGGGGGGCTCCCTGAGCCCTGATTGCCATCCCTGGTGGCCATAGTGGGCATCCCTGGGGTCATAGTGGGCATCCCTGGGGTCATAGTGGGCATCCCTGGTGGATCTAGTGGCATCCCCCCCCCCCCCGAGGGTCTGCACTGGTAATCAATGATCTGATTACCAGTGCCGACCCCCCCCCCTGTTAGGGGAGCCGCCGATCGGCGCTCCTTTACTCGTGCCTGTCAGGCACGAACTAAGGAAAGCCGATCAACGGCTGTTCCTGTTTACGATGTGACCAGCCGTGATTGGACACAGCTGATCACATGGTAAAGAGCTACGTCAGTAGTCTCTTTACCGAGATCGGAGGTGCAGGGTGTCAGACTGACACCTCGCATCACCGATCGCCGCTCTGCGCGCCCCTGAGCTGTGTTATCCTGCCGACGTCATATGACGTCCGGTCAGGATAACACAACCACATTCCCGCCGTCATTTTGTAATAGGGCGGGCGGGAAGTGGTTAATGGCATTTGGTGCGTATTAATCTTGAGTGCACTGAGCGGGTTTCTATGCTCCAAGCCCTATTAATTTCCACTACACTTCCTAGTTTCTATGTCTAGGCAAATTATGTCATACATCCCAGGAGTCTTCAGGAGGGGAGGAGGGTTTTTTTCAGCTAAGCACATCCTCCTGCCGAAATACCGCTACCCATCAGAAATGTAACGGAAGTGACGTTCTGAGCAAAAAAAAACAAATTGGATTTTTTCTTACCGTAAAATCTTTTTCTCTGATGTTCATTGACGGACGCAGTCTCTGATCTTGATATCAGTAGGGTTATACTGCCCCCTGCAGGAGTAGGACACTAGGCAGAAAAAAAGTTCTGGCTACGCCTATGGGCAGTCCCAGGGGGTATAGCCTCTCTCCCTGCTATACAATGTCAGTTTTGTATCAAAGCAGTGTCAGAGAAAATAATACCAACACAACTTAACCACTTGCCGACTGCCGCACGACTATTTACGTCGGCAGTCAGCCCCTCACAGGCAAATCAAGGTGGGGCTACGTCGCTAGCCTGTAAGGGTTCTGGGAGCGAGCACGCGCCGCCGGATGCGCGCTCCCGCTCGGTCATGGACCCCCCCCTCCCCGCGCACCCGATGTCCGCCGGGCACTCGCGATTGTCCGTGACAGCAGGAGAAAGGCAGGCGGCTAATGTAAACAAAGCCATCTCTCATATCTAGTTCCAAGTTCATTTTTTTGCTGTCTTGCACCAGGGATTGGGCGAACAGTCTTGCTATACCCATACATCATTAACACATTAACTTTACAGGTTTTGTGTATCCTCTGTGAAGAAACATTCCAGGACTTTCCAATTTTGCAGTAGCGCCAGAACTTTTTGGTAAAAGTTATAGGTTTACAGTTTGGACATACTGTTTGTTCTTTGGCAGCTTTCTTTTTGGACTTCCTGGCCCCCAGAGCACTATACCCCATGGACTTACTGCATGCCATTCTAGGGTGTAGTCACATGTATCTTCTTTATGATCTATAAGGTTATTTTGGAGCCTCCCACCAGTAATTTGTAGTGCTGTATTCAGATTATCACCATTTATATTTGTATTGTATTTTTCCTTCCCCTTTTTTTTTTTTTTTTATTAAAATTATCAGTAAGCGTTATGGCGACCAATAGGTCAGTACGTTTGCAGGCCATTTTTGAACGGGTTATTTCCACCTCAAATGAAATCAGAGCCGGTGTGGTGGAGGATGGCATGGAGGTATCTCAATCTACACACAAGTCGCCCCCACATACCGAAGCGTTTGAGGTCGAAATGAGACAAACTTTTTTTAAGTTGCAACAGGCGAGACAATATGAAAATACCCAATGGTGGGATTTATCATTCCTCACAAAATATATAGAATTGGGCATTACTCCGAGAGGATTGAGAATTAAAAAACAATGTAGTTTTTTAGATGAGGATCTGACCAAAGAATGGCATTATTTAGCGGAGTTCTGTACCACAAAATGGATTAAATTAATAATCCAGCAAAGAGAGAGAAAATTACAGTTGGCCCAACAAATAGTCCTAGACAGGACCACTGCAATGAATAAGTTTGAATCCTCTTGCTTATACGATAAGTGGTTCAGTATATTGGAAAACAATATTAAGCGCCATGAGGACAATTTAGTATATGTCAAGACTAAGAAATTAGAACGTGACATATTAGATTATAAGACCAATCGAATTTTTGAGTGGAAGGAGTCAAAAGCAAAAAAGTCAAGGAATAAGAGCTTAGATACTCGTACTAATAATGACAAACCCCCTTGCTTACAAATCTGAGAAGGGTAACAAACCAAATAAAAATAAAAATAAAAATAAGAAAATACCCAATAAATACAAAAGGGATCTTTCTAAAGGTCCCTCACCAGCTCCATATTCCTCCCATCTAGGGCAACAATTGGATCCCAAAATTACATCAGCGGTATTAGAAACCCCTGAATTTAGGGGTATAATTAATGAAGCTCGCAATAACTCATCTCCCCAAGATCCCCCACCAGAAACTATAACCATCATTCCCGCTTCCCCCAAGAACAATAATATCAGCATTTCCATACCCATTCAAAACCGGTATAGTCCATTAGCCAGAGATCTAGACGGTTTTATTAAGGAAGGTGGGCGACCCAAATTTTCAAGTAATATCATTATGGATGCCTTACCTAGCTCTGAGAGCAATAATGAAGGATTGGATTTTCAAGTATGGGCTCCAAGGGGAGCCCTAAAAGAAAAAAGAAAAATAGAAGAGGTAGAAGAGGAGGATCTCGGATTAGGGAACAACAAGAAAGAAAGAATAGAGTTAATATAGATCACGGTACCATCAAGATTTACAACTTATCGTCCCATGTACTGACTGAAATAGAGACGTCTCTCCTCAAGAAAGGTTTAGGTTTCTCACCATCGATAGGTCCTAATGAATTTCATTTATTCAAGGACCTAAATAGATTCATTCGCCAGTTAACACTAAAGAGACATTTTGCCACTAACCAAACGAATGAGCCACCATCAAATCGAGCTGGGGTTGATGAACCCCAGCTGATTGAAACTGGTCATTCCAGTATATTAGATGAGGAAGCCCTACAAACACTGGAAGATCTGTGGATAGATGATTCTGGTCTAGAAGTATCAGAACTTTTACTGACTGATCCTGAGATACGTCACAGTGGCTTTAGGCCAAGCTCATCCTTTAACCCAGTTCATTCAAAGGGTCCCTACATTGAGACTTACTACCAGGCGGTCTACAGGGACTTTATCAAACTCTGTAAATCCCCGAGGGACTCATTCCGGAATAATCTGAGCAAAGAAGAGAAGGTAGCTCTAAAGGCATTAACAAACAATGACGAGATCATAGTGAAACAGGCAGATAAGGGAGGTAGTCTGGTTGTCCAGAACAAAATGCACTACCTCAGTGAGGCCAATCGTTTATTGGCCGACACAGAGACCTATATTAAATTAACTTGTGACCCACTTCCCAAATACCAACTTGAGCTTAGATCTATGGTTGAAGAAGCGTGGCACCAAGGAGTCATTAATGATAAAGAGAAACAATTTTTGCTCCCAAGAGAAGTCAGTACTCCGTACTTTTACCACCTGCCAAAGGTACATAAATCCTTGACACAGCCACCAGGGAGACCTATTGTGGCGAGTACGAATAGCTTTACGAGCGGTATTGCTAAATACATAGACTTCTTTCTCCAACCTTTAGTGTGTGAACTACCCTCTTACATTAGAGATTCTTCACAAGTTCTTGAAGCCCTTAAGTCTTACACTTGGGAAGATGACTATATGTGTCAGGACTCTGGAGGCGAGCCTGACGTGCAGAGGGTAGCCTCTAGCTCACCGAGGGATGGAGCACAGACGAGTCACCCAGGCAGTAGACGCAGGCTAACCCGAGGTGCGGAATCTAAGTGCCAACCGGTCTTCACCAGAGCCTCAGATGGTGAGGTTGGATTTTGCTGCGTGTATAGCACCAGGTCGCGGTCCTCGGGGTTGCCCTGCCAGGAGGTGAACAGGTCCGGATCTGGTGGCAGATAAACAGACAAGGATAAGACAAAAGAGTGGTCACAAACAAGCCGAGGTCAGGGCGGGCAGCAGACAAGCGAGGTGAGGGACAAGCCAGGAGGTCAAACAGGAATCAAACTGGATACAAAAGGTTTCAGGTTCAGGAACACAGGAGAAGCTTCAGATCAGACAGCAAAGACACTGTGCTTCTGAGGTGCTTAAATAAGGCAGCCTATTGCCAATTAATGAAATTAGTCTGAGCCAGGTTAACCCTTAGGTGGCAGATTCATGACAGCACTTTAGTGTGCACAGGGAGCGTTCCTGACATTGCCCCCCCCCCTTAAGGGCAACCTCCGGGTGCCCAATAGGTTTCTCTTTTGTGGGTGACTGCGAAAGAAAGCCTGGATAAGTTCCATAGCGTGGATGTTTCGTTCAGGCTCCCAAGAGTTTTCTTCTGGACCATAACCCTTCCACTTGACAAGGTACTGTAACAGGTTTCCTCTCTTCCGGCAGTCCACAATAGCTTCTACTTCATATTCCACATCTCCATCAACGATTACAGGTTCGGGTGGCTCTGAACTCCTACCAGGGAAGGTATTGGGAACTGCAGGCTTTAACAAGGAGACGTGAAATACTGGGTGAATGCGGAGTGAATTGGGTAAAGATAACTCATAGGAAACTTCATTAAGTTTCCTCTTGACCGGAAAGGGTCCAATAAACCTGGGAGCCAATTTTTTAGATGGACAGGCTAAACGGAGGTTAGTTGTGGACAACCAAACCTGGTCACCTGGTTGAAGAATTAATTCTCCCCTTCTTCTTCTATCAAAGATCTTCTTAGATGCCGTTTGTGCCTTAAGTATGGCTTCTTGCAGTAATTTGCTGTTGCGAGCAAAGAAATTAATAGTGTCCTGTACTGCAGGGACTCCAGAGTCAGACGGAATATCGGGCAAGAAGGATGGGTGGAAGCCGTAGTTTGAGAAGAATGGAGATTGTCCAGTAACAGAATGTTTAGCATTATTATAGGCAAACTCTGCAAATGGCAGCAAGGCCACCCAATCGTCTTGAACAAAGGTGGTAAAACACCGAATGTACTGTTCCAAGGTCTGGTTGCTCCTCTCGGTCTGCCCATTAGTCTGTGGGTGGTAAGCAGAAGACAAGGATAATTCAATTTTCAACAGACTGCATAATGCTTTCCAGAAGCGTGAGGTGAACTGCACCCCTCTGTCAGAGACAATATTTGCAGGTACCCCGTGAAGCCTAACAATCTCTTTTATGAAGACTTCTGCGGTTTCCTTGGCAGAGGGAGTACCCCTGAGGGGCAAAAAATGGGCCATTTTAGACAATCGATCCACAACAACAAAAATGGCAGAGCATCCCTTAGAAGGAGGAAGTTCCACAATAAAATCCATGGCGATCATCCTCCACGGTCTATCAGGAACTGGAAGTGGTCTAAGGAGACCCCATGACTTACTTCTCGCGGGCTTGCTTCGGGAACACACAGCACAGGAAGACACGTAGTCCCTACAACTTTTTTCCAGGTCAGGCCACCAGAATGTACGCTGCAGCAAGTCAAGGGTCTTACGGACTCCAAAGTGACCTGCCAAGGGATGGTCATGACAAGAACCCAGAACCGACATTCGGACATCTTCTGGAACGAAGATCTTGTCCCCAAACCATAGCAAACCATCCTTAGGCACCAGAGAAATTTCAGGAAGACAAGGAATACTCACAGAAGCCTGTTTAATATGAGCCATCCGATTAGTTAATGGAAGAAGAAAGTTACCTTCAGACAGGATGGTGTCAGGTACTGGAATTTCCTTCGGGTCATCGAACATGCGGGAGAGTGCGTCCGGTTTGACGTTCTTGGAACCAGGTCGGTAAGTAATATGAAACGCGAACCTTGAAAACAACAGAGCCCACCGTGCCTGGCGTGGTCTCAGCCGTTTAGCAGATCTCAAGTATTCAAGGTTCTTGTGGTCGGTGAAGAAAAGGATGGGATGTAATGCCCCTTCGAGTAAATATCGCCACTCCTCGAGTGCCACCTTGATGGCCAAAAGTTCACGATCGCCCACATCATAGTTTCTCTCCGCTGGGGAGAGTTTGCGGGAAAAGAAGGCTACAGGGTGTACCAAGTCTTTAACTCCCTGTCTTTGGGAGATAACAGCCCCTACAGCCACTTCTGAGGCATCTACCTCAAGGAGGTAAGGTAAGGTGGGATCAGGGTGTCTCAGGATGGGAGCAGTAGTAAACAGCTTTTTCAGGACTGAGAAGGCGGTCTGGGCTTCAGGGGACCAATGGAAGCGAATGTTCTGCTTGGTAAGCTGTGTGATAGGGAAGATGATGGTAGAGAACCCCTTAATGAATCTCCTGTAAAAATTTGCAAAT
Organism: Pelophylax lessonae; assembly: GCF_965119305.1. Classification (NCBI taxonomy): domain Eukaryota; kingdom Metazoa; phylum Chordata; class Amphibia; order Anura; family Ranidae; genus Pelophylax; species Pelophylax lessonae. The sequence continues at coordinate 5,512,245 of NC_138774.1, read as the reverse complement.
CCAACAAAGCGCTGCACCCCCTTTTTGTCAGATGGAGCCGGCCAATCCAGGATAGCTGAAACTTTTTGAGGATCCATCCTAACTCCTTCGGTGGATATGATCAGGCCCAAAAACTGGATGCTTTGCTGTTCAAATTCACATTTCTCGGCCTTAGCATAGAGTCCATGTTGGCGGAGGCGGCCGAGAACGTTCCTGACGTGCTCCCGATGCTGGTCCAGAGATGCAGAAAAGATTAAAATATCGTCTAAATAGACAATTACGAAGGTGTCAAGCCAGTCTCTGAAGATGTCGTTTACAAAATGCTGGAATGTAGCCGGGGCGTTGCAGAGACCGAAGGGCATCACCAGGTACTCGAAATGCCCAAACCTGGTACGGAAAGCCGTTTTCCACTCGTCCCCTTCGCGGATACGAACCAAATTGTAGGCCCCACGTAAGTCTAATTTGGTAAACAAGACAGCAGACCTTAATCTCTGAAAGAGTTCTGGAACCAAGGGGAGAGGATATCGGTTTTTAACCGTGACTTTATTCAACTCTCGGTAATCCACACAAGGACGGAGAGAGTGATCCTTTTTTTCTACAAAAAAGATTCCTGCTCCTGCTGGTGAAGTAGATGGACGGATGAAACCCTTCTTTAAGCTTTCGTCCACGTATTCCTTAAGAACCTCCAACTCCCGTTCGGATAGTGGGTAGATACGACCAAACGGAATCTCGGCCCCTGGAAGCAGCTCTATAGGACAGTCATAAGGACGATGAGGGGGAAGGGTCTCAGCCCCATGTTTGCTGAAAACGTCCAGAAAATTATGATAAGCCTCAGGCACAACAGAGCATAAATCTGGATCAGATTCTAGGCACAGCAAGGTTCTGGAGGAGCTGAGAGAGTCAGGCAGGCAGGAATTCAAGCAGTAGGTAGACGGGAACTTGAGGACTCCAGAGGTCCAGTCGATTTGGGGGTTGTGTGCCTTCAACCAAGGTAGCCCCAAGATGACTGGAAACAAGGGGGACGCAATAGCGTCTAGGCTTATTAGTTCCTTATGGTCACAAGAGGAGATCATGAGGAGAGGAGTCTCCTGGGTTACAGGTCCGGAACTGATGTGGGAACCATCAGCCAGGAAGATGGTAAGTCCTTGGGTCTTGGGTTGAAGTGGAATACCCCGTTGAACAGCGAATGACAGGTCGATAAAGCAACTACATGCTCCGGAGTCAATAATCGCGGTTACTGATATGCTACCTCCTGGAAGCTGAAACGAGACAGGAAAGGCTAGGTGAGAAGTACTGAAAGCGGATGCTGGACCACTGGATGGGGAGATGGAAAGGCACTTACGTAGCTTCGCAGGGCAGGAGCGCACGTAGTGACCGGCTTCTCCACAGTACAGGCAGAGATTGTTCTGTCGCCGGCGATGCCTTTCTTCAGTAGACAGGGCAGGTCTCTTAACCCCAAGCTGCATGGGTTCCGGGACATCCGTAGCAAGGTTTGCAGAAGCAGAGCTGGTAGGAATCGGATTAAAGGAAGGGACGTTTACCGGGGCCGCGAACCGCGGCATCATCCAGGCTGGACGAGGCTGCTGGGTGGAACGTTCTGCACGGCGTTCCCTGAGCCGGCGGTCTATCTGGATAGCCAGATTTATTAGAGTCTCTAGGGTGTCAGGAACCCCAACCCGGGCTAGCTCATCCTTCAGCCCTTCAGAGAGACCTAAACGAAACTGATACCGTAATGCAGCGTCATTCCACTGGGTGTCGGAACTCCAACGCCTAAAGTCTGTTACATAGTCTTCCACATTTCTTTGACCCTGCTGAAGCGCATGCAGAGCAGCTTCAGCGGTGGAGGTTCGCTGAGGGTCGTCATACAGCTGAGCCATGGCACTGAAGAAAGACAATAAGTACTTTAGATGAGGACTGCGCTCTTCAATAAGCCGATGAGCCCAAGACTGTGGTTCATCCAGGAGCAGGGAGATGACAAAGCCCACTTTGGTAGCCTCCAAGGAAAAAGTCTGAGGTTGCAGAGAAAAATATAATTCACATGCGTTGCGAAACGCCCTGAACTTGCCTCTGTCCCCTGAGAACTTTTCGGGTGTAGGGACCCGGGGTTCAGGTGGCAACATCACTACTGTGGGACCTGGAGTAGGTTCTGCTGGTACCGAGGAAGAAGAATCTGTCATCACAGGGGGGTTCCCAGGTGCAGAACGCATCCGTTCCTCCAGATGCATGTAGCCCTCCTGAAGTGTCTTTACGGCTTGAGATAAAGTTGTGAGATGCTGGCAGATCTCATCCAATGGTGAGGCCCCTCTTGCAGGCTGCGACATGGCTGTCTGATACTGTCAGGACTCTGGAGGCGAGCCGGACGTGCAGAGGGTAGCATCTAGCTCACCGAGGGATGGAGCACAGACGAGTCACCCAGGCAGTAGACGCAGGCTAACCCGAGGTGCGGAATCTAAGTGCCAACCGGTCTTCACCAGAGCCTCAGATGGTGAGGTTGGATTTTGCTGCGTGTATAGCACCAGGTCGCGGTCCTCGGGGTTGCCCTGCCAGGAGGTGAACAGGTCCGGATCTGGTGGCAGATAAACAGACAAGGATAAGACAAAAGAGTGGTCACAAACAAGCCGAGGTCAGGGCGGGCAGCAGACAAGCGAGGTGAGGGACAAGCCAGGAGGTCAAACAGGAATCAAACTGGATACAAAAGGTTTCAGGTTCAGGAACACAGGAGAAGCTTCAGATCAGACAGCAAAGACACTGTGCTTCTGGAGGTGCTTAAATAAGGCAGCCTATTGCCAATTAATGAAATTAGTCTGAGCCAGGTTAACCCTTAGGTGGCAGATTCATGACAGCACTTTAGTGTGCACAGGGAGCGTTCCTGACAATATGTGGGCCTCTCTTGACGTTACGTCACTCTATACGTCAATACCACATAAAGTGGGACTTCAGGCTATCACACATTTCCTAAGTCAGTCTGGCTCATTCAACTCCCTACAGTCCATATTCATTGTGGACTGTATCGAATTCTGCCTACGTCATAATTATTTTTCCTTCCTGAACCAGTTTTACCTACAAATAAAGGGTACCGCTATGGGAGCCAATTTTGCTCCGGTATACGCCAATCTAACCATGGGTCTATGGGAAGAGTGCCACATCTGGAATAATAACCCTTTTGCCCAATATGTCGTCTTTTATGGGCGATATATTGATGATGTTATTCTCATCTGGAGTGGTGGCATGGAGATCTTTAGGGCATTTGTGGAACATTGTAATGCCAATTCACTGGGGTTATCCTTCACATCGGTCATTGACCCTAGTGAGTTGGTATTCCTAGATCTTGTACTTTCCCACGAAGGCTCGAACATCATCAGTAAGAACCACTCAAAGCCCACCAGTGGAAATTCATATTTACACTATGCGAGTTGCCACCACCCTGCATGGAAACGTAATATCCCAGGTGGTCAGTTCCATAGACTCCGCCGTAACTGTTCGAGAAGGGCAGATTACTGTGACCAGGGAACCAAAATGAAAGAGTGCTTCCTGGACAAGGGGTTCCCCCTACCCCTTGTCGAGGAGGCTTTTAAAGTTCATTTGGAGCCTGAACCAACCCATAAAAGGGACCAAGTTAGCAATACGAACAGCGTAAGGTTCATTACTGGTTACAACGACCAATATAGGGCGATCTCACATATTGTCAAGAGACACTTTAATATTCTTCAGCTTGATAGTAGATTAGGTCCCATCTTACCCACCGCACCACAAGTGACTTTTAAAAAAGCGCGCACAATTAAAAATATTTTAGCACCCAGCAAATTAAAGTTTCAGGCCCGTGCCCCCAACGATATTAGGTTTTATTTTGACAACCTCATAGGCACCTATCAGTGTAAAAAACGTGGCTGTTTGACATGCCAGATGGTTGTACAAGCCTGTACCGTTATTTGCAATAGGGACGATACTTTCCACATTAAACAATTCATCACATGTTCGACTGAATATGTCGTATATGTGCTTAGATGTCCATGCAAATTGATTTATGTGGGACGCACGATGCGGACATTACGAAAAAGAATAGGAGAACACCGCCGGCTCATCCATAAAGGATGTGATAAGCACAGCGTCCCACGCCACTTTTTAAAATATCACAATAAAGACTTCAAGAAACTTGAAGTTATGGTGATAGAAAGCATCCCGAAAGGAACACTGACGGAGAATGAACGTTTCTCTCTGTTATGCAAAAGAGAAACATACTGGATTTATAAATTTAATTGTTTAGCGCCTCAAGGCCTCAACGAGGAATTAGAAGTAAATTGCCTTATCTGATGCATTTTACAATCCAAATATTTTAAAGTATTATTTAATTTGGAATAATGACGTTTTAATTTTAAGCCTGCCGGTCTTTAGAGATTCAGGTGCTTACGGGTTAATCTTATTATTATATATTTTTTATAGATATATTTTATATGTATTTTTACTGATTAGACACATATTTATTATCTTATCAATTTTTAGATATTTCCATGTATGTCAACTAAGGTATTATAACCGTATATATTTAATTGTGATATACTAATTCTTGTTAGCCCCATGAAGCATTCTGGACCTTCAATATACCGTTATATGTTTTTTATATATATTTTTTTGTTTATTATTCGCCCCTTGTTCTTTCCATTATCATTTATTTTTTTCATTTTTTATCTTTCTCCCGATTTTCTCTATTTTTATTCATTTTAATCCTTTTCTCCAATTTTCTTATTCATTTATTGATCTCCTAGTGTGTGTCTTCTGATTCAGCTGTTTGGGGTCATTTTTTTGGCCAGTGCGCCTAACCCCGCCCATCTTTTGGCTTCTTAGAGCCCCCGATCGCCTCTTGCCACAACTTGATAAATCTACTATTGTAGCGAAACATGACGTTGTGGCGATCGGGAGGCTCTTCAGAAGTAAACTCAAGCAGTCCCCCGTCCTTTCTGACATCCCAGTAATCCTGGAGCCGGCTGTCTGCGGATCTTCGGCCCCACGCAGTGACGTCATCACAGTGCGACTCCCGAGGCTCACACCGGGTGCCGAGGGATTGTGACACAGAGGCTCCGATCTGAAGAAGCGGCCGCACATCAGATCGATTGAGCCCTCTTGCCTTCGATTCCATCTGACAGTCAGTGTCTAACTGTAGCCACCGGTTCCCTGCACGATTCCAATACCATCGGTGTGAATGTCCAGAGGCAACAAGGGGCGGTAGGACTGATCTTGTTTCATCCATACTATGCATTATCATTGGATTTATATAATAAAGTATTCATGAGACTATTCACTCAAGTCTATACTGGGGTTTATCACCAATTTTATGCAAACTGAGCGCCATCTCTCATATCTAGTTCCAAGTTCATTTTTTTGCTGTCTTGCACCAGGGATTGGGCGAATAGTCTTGCTATCCCCATACATCATTAACACATTAACTTTACAGGTTTTGTGTATCCTCTGTGAAGAAACATTCCAGGACTTTCCAATTTTGTAGTAGCGCCAGAACTTTTTGGTAAAAGTTAAATGTAAACAAAGCCGCCTGTCATTCTCCCCTGTGTAAGAATGGTGATCAAACGGTTCTACTATGTAGGACCGTTGATCACTGTTCTTACACATCAAGCCACAGCCAATCACAGTTAGAAACACGCCCCTAGGACACACTTAACCCCTCCCTCTCCAATACAGTTAACTCCTTCACTGCCAGTGTCATTTTTACAGTAACAGTGAATATGTATAGCACTGATTACTGCAGTAATGTCACTGGTAACCCCAAAAGTGTCAAAAATGTCAGTCAAGGGTCTGATCTGTCCGCCGCAATGTCGCAGTCCCGCTAAAAAAAAAAAAAAAAACGCAGATCGCCGCCATTACGCGTTAAAAAAAAAAACAACAAAAATGACAAAAATCTTTCCCTTTGTTAGTAAACGCAATAACTTTTGCGCAAACCAATCAAAATATGCTTTTTGTGATATTTTTTACCAAACATATGGTAAAAAAAAAAAAATTGGCCTAAAATGTTAAAAAATTTTGATTTTCAAATTTTTTGGGGGGGAATTTCATATAAAAAAATGTGAAAAATTTTGTTATTTTTGCAAAATTGACGCTCTTTTTTTGTTTATAGCGCATGATCAAAAAATCGCACAGGTGATCAAATACCACCAAAAGAAAGCTCTATTTGTGGGAAAAAAAGGACGTCAAATTCGTTTAGGTACAGCGTCGCACGACCGCGCAATTGTCCGTTAAAGTCACGCAGTGCCGAATCGCAAAATAGGCCCTGGTCAGGAAGGGGGTAAAATCTTCCGGGGCTTAAGTGGTTAAATAGAGGGGCGGGTACTGCGTCCATCAATGAACTTCAGAGAAAAGGATTTTACGGTAAGACTAAAATCCAATTTGCTCTATCGTTCATTGATGGATGCAGTCTTTTGATACATATCAGTAGGGACGTCCCAAAGCAGTGCCATAAAAATGAGGGGTGGGAACAGCAGAAAAATAATTCCCCAAGGCTAAACCATAGCCAACCAGGCAAAATAGAACTCATCAGAACAACAAGATGAGATCCACCTGAAAAAACATTAAAACGCCTTCAAGTGACACTAAACCACCCTTAAAACGGCAGCCTGCAAAGCTTTGCGGCCAAAAGAGGCATCTGCAGATGCCAGCACATCCACCTTGTAAAACTCTGTAAAAGTGTGAACAGACGACCAGGTAGCCACCTTGCAAACCTGAAGCACAGATGCCGTATGGTGAAAAGCCCAGGAAGCACTGAGCGCCTGAGTAGAATGCGCCTTGAAAGGGAAAGGTGGAACCTGACCCTTAATTGAATAAGCCTACACCACTGTCTGTCTGATCCATCTGGAAATAGTCGCAGCAGATGCAGGCAGCCCTTTCCTTAGGCCATCCGTGAGTACAAAGAGCGAATCTGGCTCTCAGAAAGACTCAGTAGTCGCCAAGTTCACCCTGAGTGCCCGAACCACAACCAAAGTATGTAGTGCAATTTCCTTAGGATGTTTAGGCTTAGGACACAAAGAGGGTAACACAATGTCCTCAGTTAAGTGAAAACTGGAAACCACCTTCGATAGGAAGGATGGATTCGGACGAAGTACCACTTTATCCCTGTGAACCACCAGATAGGGAGAAAGACAGGACAACGCCGCCAGTTCCGACACCCTGCACGCAGAAGTAATTGCCACCAAGAAGGCCACCTTCTGGGATAAGGTAAGCAGAGGAATCTCCCGAATACTTTCAAAAGGAGGTTTTTGGAGAACCGACAGCACCAAATTAAGGTCCCAAGGTGGCAACGGAGGTTGCACTGGAGGTGCCAAGTGTCGCACCCCCTGTATAAAGCTACGCACCAGGGATTGGGCTGCTAGTGGCCTTTGGAAGAAAATTGCCAAGGCTGAAACCTGACACTTGATAGTACTCAAGGCTAACTTTTGATCAACTCCCCGTTTAAGGAAAGCCAAGATCCGAGCCACCGAGTAAGAGCGAGGGGGAACGCCAAGAGACTTACACCACGCAATATACGAATTCCATGTACGATGATAGATCTTCCTTAAAGTGGCTTTCCTCACTTTAAGCAGAGTGGGAATCACTGAAGCAGACAAACCCCTGTCCTTCAGCACCTTGCTTTCAACAGCCAAGCCATCAAAGCCAGCGACTGTAAAGCAGAATGAGAGATTGGCCCTTGAGACAGTAGATCCTCCCTGAGAGGAAGTCTCCAAGGAGCGACTGCGACTAGCCTGACCAGGTCGGCATACCAAGCCCGGAAGGCCGGTCCGGAGCTACAAGAATGACCGGAATCGCTTCCGCCTCGATCCTGCGAAGAAGTCTTGGCAGCAATTTGAGAGGAGGAAAGGCATGCATCAGCTGATACTGCCCCCACGGAGCCACCAGCACGTCCGTGGCCTCTACCAGAGGGTCCCGGTAGCAGGCCACAAACCTTTGCACTTTTCTGTTGATCCCAGACGCCAACGGATCTACATCTGGAATGCCCCAATCAAGGCACAACTGCTGGAACACCTCCAGATAGAGAGACCATTCCCCTTGATCCAAGGTCTGTCGACTGAGGAAATCCACCTGCCAGTTTTCCACTCCTGGAATGTGAACAGTGGAGAGGGCTGGAACAAAGCATTCTGCCCATCGGAGGATGCCGGCCACCGGAAGTGACGTCACCTGGCTTCTCCCGACGCGTTGCATCACTCACACACGTGACTTTATCAAGCCGCCCTTGATAAAGTCACGTGTGTGAGTGACGCAACGCGTCGGGAGAAGCCAGGTGATGTCACTTCCGGTCTACGGCCGAGACCGGAAGTATCGGAGGTTAACCGCATCGGCGGTTACTGAACTGATTTTACCTTAACTGTAAGTCCTGTATGTTTGCTTTTAATAAATAACCTGAGCGTACTTCACGATGAGTGCCCATTAATTTTTCTGAGTGCACTGGAGGAGGAGGAGTATAGACACTCAGTACTGAATGAGGTGGATAACATCCATTTAAAGGAGACCCCTGAAACTCCATTAGAGGTTCCCACCAGTGGAGGAAGAGTAAATAAACTGGTCCAGTGATCTACTATCACTAAACGCCTTTAAACACTTTACCCCCGGAGGATTTTGCTGTCTTACGTCCAGGCCACTTTTTGCGATTCTGCGCTGTGCGACTTTAACTGACAATTTCATGGTCGTGCGACGCTGTACCCAAACGAAATTTACGTCCTTTTTTCCCCACAAACAGAGCTTTCTTTTGGTGGTATTTGAGAACATGTGCGATTTTTACTTTTTGCGCTATAAACAAAAAAAGAGCGTTTATTTTGAAAAAATAACAATATTTTTCACGTTTTTTTAAAAATGTAAAAATCTAAATTTTTTTAATTTTTGGCCAATTTGTTTTCTGCTACATATGTTTGGTAAAAAAAAAATCACAATAAGCCTATTTTGATTGGTTTGCGCAAAAGTTATTGCGTTTACTAACTACGGGAAAGATTTATGTAATTTTTGGTGTTTTTTTTAACGAGTAATGGCGGCGATCTGCAATTTTTTTTGCAGGACTGCGACATTGCGGCGGACAGATCGGACCCTTGACTGACATTTTTGACACTTTTGTGGGTACCAGTGACATTACTGCAGTAATCAGTGCTATAAATATGCACTTGGGTGTAATAAGATGTCCGCTGCCGCCTTTGTGTTCTGTCAGATTGGGAAACCTATTGAAACGCATAGCAGCCATGGTGGAATGCATAGCGCATGCGCAATAAGCTATTTTGTTTGCAATGTCACCTCCGTTGCATTTCCTGATGGGTCGCGGTATTCTGATAGAACACATGCATGCCTGAGCTAAGGGCAGATGGATTCCAGGAAGTAAATACTACAAGCTACATCAGGCATGTCCAACCTGCGGCCCGGAACCACAGGCAATGCGGCCCACTGCCCCCTGACAATTCTTTTTTTGCTGGGGAGGAAGGAAGTTGAGTCGGGGGCCACAGCAGCTTCCAACTAACTGTAGGCAGAGGCTGCCTTGGAGGGGAGGGGAGGAGGGGGGGGGTGAGCGTGTCCGGATTACAAACAGAGCGGGGATCTCCTGTTTACCGGGCAGCTGCTGTCATACCAAGCCCCGCCTCCTGGACAGGCTTCTATGATAGACAGCACATTGGTGATGTCTATCATAGTAGCCGGTCCAGGAGGCAGGACTTCGTATGACAGCAGTCGCCGGGTAAGCGGGAGTTTCCCGCTCTTTGTAATTCTGTGGCTCTCCTCTCTCTTTATTGCAGACTGCATTGGATGGACACGCACTGGTGAGGCTGCATTGGATGGGCTTGAACTGGTGAGGCTGCATTGGATGGGCACTGATCAGGCTGCATTGGTTGGGCATGCACTGATGAGGCTGCATTGGATGGGCACTGATCAGGCTGCATTGGTTGGGCATGCACTGATGAGGCTGCATTGGATGGGCACTGATCAGGCTGCATTGGTTGGGCATGCACTGGTGAAGCTGCATTGGATGGGCACTGTTTAGGCTGCATTGGATAGGCATGCACTGATGAGGCTGCATTGGTTGGGCTTGAACTGGTGAGGCTGCATTGGATGGGCACTGGTCAGGCTGCATTGGTTGGGCATGCACTGGTGAAGCTGCATTGGATGGGCACTGTTTAGGCTGCATTGGATAGGCATGCACTGATGAGGCTGCATTGGTTGGGCTTGAACTGGTGAGGCTGCATTGGATGGGCACTGATCAGGCTGCATTGGTTGGGCATACACTGGTGAAGCTGCATTGGATCGGCACTGTTTAGGCTGCATTGGATGGGCATGCACTGATGAGGCTGCATTGGATGGGCTTGAACTGGTGAGGCTGCATTGGATGGGCACTGATCAAGCTGCATTGGTTGGGCATGCACTGGTGAAGCTGCATTGGATGGGCACTGTTTAGGCTGCATTGGATGGGCATGCACTAGGCTGCAAGTGCCATGCAATCTCCCGGCTGCTGCGGGAGACTTAGGATGTCTGCAGTCGGTGACAGAGCCGCTGCTTCCTGTATAGTTCTGGCTCTGTCACAGGCGGAGTGATATGAAATGCACCCCTCCTCCTCCTGTGACAGGAGCCATACAGGAAGCAGCGGCTTTGCTCTCTACTGCAGTCGCTGCTTCCTCCAGCAGTACCCGTATGACCAGCATTTCCCACCAGCAGTAACCGCACCAGCTGTACCCGCCACTGCCAGCAGTACCCGCCAGCAGTCTGCAAAATAAGTAGAAAAGGTATGTGCATTAGTGTGTGTAAATTGTTGCAATATGATTTTAATAACTAGTTGTGTTTTGTCATAGTATGTGATGTCCTTGTTAATACATGTATGAATAAGGACATGACATTTTCTGGCTGCCTAAGTCACATGTTCTAGGGATGCAACTATCCCCCAACACATAACTGTAAATATCCCAGCATGTGTAGTGTTTCTGACTCCTCCCACCATCACCACTTCAAATCACTGAAGTGGTCATGATGGTTAGAGTGTTCCGGTGTTTAGAGTTGTAAACCTCTGTATACTGATTCCATTTCATTTCATCATCCTCTAATTGTGTTAAATTAGTGCTGGGGGTCGGGGCGTGGCGGCACGGGAAGGGCACGGCAGCGTTTTATTACTTATACCTTAACTATAGAATATATTTTATATGCGGCCCGAGAACATTTCTCTACACTCAATATGGCCAGTGCTGTATTTTGGCCTAGGCCAACAAGGCCCAGGCCTAGGGCGGCACTTTGCAGAGGGGCAGCAAAAAAGTCGCCCCCCCCCTCCACCTGAGACTTTATTGGCCACTGGTTGCTAGAGCCGCCTCTCTCACATCCCTCCTGTCTCTCACTCTCTCTCATCCCCCCTCTCTCTCTCACCCCCCCCTCTCTCACCCCCCCCCCTCTCTCATACCCCCCTCTCTCTCTCATACCCCCCCTCTCTCATCCCCACCTCTCTCTCTCATCCCCCCTCTCTCTCACCCCCCCCCTCTCTCTCTCTCATCCCCCCCCTCTCTCTCTCTCTCTCATCCCCCCTCTCTCTCTCATCCCCCCCCTCTCTCTCTCATCCCCCCTCTCTCTCTCACTCTTTGACACCCTCCCTCTCTTTCATCCCCCCTCTCTCTCTCCCTCACTCCCTCCCTCTCATCCCCCCTCTCTCTCCCTCCCTCACCCACCCCCTCTCACCCCCCCCCCCCTCTTGTGAGATCTCAGGGGTTCATGCTGGGACTTGTAGTCCTTCAATTTTGGAAGGAGTCACATCCGTTAAAAAAAGAGTGGGGCAAATTTACAAAGGAGGGGGGCGCCCAATTTTAGTTTTGCCTAGGGCAGCACAAAATCAAAATACACCACTGAATGTGGCCCAGAGAAGCCAAAAGGTTGGACACCCATGAGCTACATGAATAATTTGCCCTTACTCAAGATGGCCACTGGGGGGTGTTTTTCAAAGTGATTTCTCAACAAAATAAAGCAGACATGGAGACATGGATGGATGGGGGGAGTTTGCTTTGAATATTGAAAAAGAATTAACAAAAAAAAACATCATCTCTGAAGTTTGACTTACATGATATCATTAGATAATCCTCAGAAGCCCCCTTTAAATCATCCTCTTCCTCCTCAGTTTTGACGCTCACCGAGGATCCTGAAGGTGCGTGGATAATGGCGTCCGAATCGCAACTTGCCACCAAAACCTCTTGTGAGACCAGGGTGGGCGAATGAGACCCAGACAAGCCGTCCCGTACCACCTGTGCCAGCTGACCATCGCTGTCACTAACCAGGTCAGCGACAAACACTTGGTCAGGGACGGTGACGGTTTCGGTAATGATGTCAGACTCCAGAACGTTATGGCTGCTGTCTAACTCCTCCTCGATCGCCACGTCCGTTTCTAGGACCGCCTCCGGAACGATGACATTCTCTGTGATGATGTCGGCTTCGGTGATAATATCCGGACCTTGGACCACTTCATCCGACATCTCGTCGTGCTCCAGCATGATGTCGTCATCCGTGATGACATTGGAAACCAAGACGCCTTGCGGGACTGAGACGACGATGTGGTCGCCATCGATGTGGGCGGTGCCGGCCATCCCGGCCACTGTGGGGACAGACAAAAATATTAAAAAATTCTTACAACTCAAACTTTTACCTGAATTGCTTATGAAAAACACAGATTTTGACAATGACAAAATAACAAATTGTTAGAGAAACAGATCAGGCTGAGCTTCTGTCTCAATATCCCTGAATGAAAGCTCAACTCAGGGCAAAATGTTTTTTTCTTTCAAAGATTTTTTATTAAGTTTTAACAAAACAAAATCCATCAACAGATAACAGCATTTAGCCATATACAGTGCCTTGCAAAAGTATTCGGCCCCCTTGAACTTTTCGACCTTTTGCCACATTTCAGGCTTCAAACATAAAGATATAAAACTGTCATTTTTTGTGAAGAATCAACAACAAGTGGGACACAATCATGAAGTGGAACAAAATTTATTGGATATTTCAAACTTTGTTAAATAAAAAACTGAAACACTGGGCGTGCAAAATTATTCAGCCCCCTTAAGTTAATACTTTGTAGCGCCACCTTTTGCTGCGATTACAGCTGTAAGTCACTTGGGGTATGTCTCTATTAGTTTTGCACATCGAGAGACTGAAATTTTTGCCCATTCCTCCTTGCACAACAGCTCGAGCTCAGTGAGGTTGGATGGAGAGCGTTTGTGAACAGCAGTTTTCAGTTCTTTCCACAGATTCTCGATTGGATTCAGGTCTGGACTTTGACTTGGCCATTCTAACACCTGGATATGTTTATTTGTGAACCATTCCATTGTAGATTTTGCTTTATGTTTTGGATCATTGTCTTGTTGGAAGACAAATCTCCGTCCCAGTCTCAGGTCTTTTGCAGACTCCATCAGGTTTTCTTCCAGAATGGTCCTGTATTTGGCTCCATCCATCTTCCCATCAATTTTAACCATCTTCCCTGTCCCTGCTGAAGAAAAGCAGGCCCAAACCATGATGCTGCCACCACCATGTTTCACAGTGGGGATGGTGTGTTCAGGGTGATGAGCTGTGTTGCTTTTACGCCAAACATAACGTTTTGCATTGTTGCCAAAAAGTTTGATTTTGGTTTCATCTGAGCAGAGCCCCTTCTTCCACATGTTTGGTGTCTCCCAGGTGGCTTGTGGCAAACTTTAAACAACACTTTTTATGGATATCTTTAAGAAATGGCTTTCTTCTTGCCACTCTTCCATAAACGCCAGATTTGTGCAGTATACGACTGATTGTTGTCCTATGGACAGAGTCTCCCACCTCAGCTGTAGATCTCTGCAGTTCATCCAGAGTGATCATGGGCCTCTTGGCTGCATCTCTGATCAGTCTTCTCCTTGTATGAGCTGAAAGTTTAGAGGGACGGCCAGGTCTTCCTAGATTTGCAGTGGTCTGATACTCCTTCCATTTCAATATTATCGCTTGCACAGTGCTCCTTGGGATGTTTAAAGCTTGGGAAATATTTTTGTATCCAAATCCGGCTTTAAACTTCTCCACAACAGTATCTCGGACCTGCCTGGTGTGTTCCTTGTTCTTCATGATGCTCTCTGCACTTTAAACGGACCTCTGAGACTATCACAGTGCAGGTGCATTTATACGGAGACTTGATTACACACAGGTGGATTCTATTTATCATCATTAGTCATTTAGGTCAACATTGGATCATTCAGAGATCCTCACTGAACTTCTGGAGAGAGTTTGCTGCACTGAAAGTAAAGGGGCTGAATAATTTTGCACTCCCAATTTTTCAGTTTTTTATTTGTTAAAAAAGTTTGAAATATCCAATAAATTTCGTTCCACTTCATGATTGTGTCCCACTTGTTGTTGATTCTTCACAAAAAATTACAGTTTTATATCTTTATGTTTGAAGCCTGAAATGTGGCAAAAGGTCGCAAAGTTCAAGGGGGCCGAATACTTTCGCAAGGCACTGTAAATTGGTAGGTAACTTACAGAAAGCTTCACCATACAAGTTATGTGACCTGTGGAGTGAAAAATGTCAGCCATAAAACAACAATGCAGGTAAAAAGTCTCCTATGGAGGAAGAGCAACGTGAGTAAAAGTAGATCATGCAGTCGGGGGGGGGGGGACCCCCCTGACCCCCAGGCAACCCCAATGGGATCACAATCTGTCGCCCGGAGAGCCAGGAAAGACCCCACTCAAATAAGTGATCAGCAGCAGACTGAGTAGTGAAGCCGGTTCGGATAAGAATCAGGACCGCTTAGCTGATTTGCCAAGGTCTCTGGTGAGGAGCATAAATCAGGAGGGCAGTAACATCTGTGCTCCGATGAGAAGCATAAGTGGTATTTTCAGAAAAAAGGTCCTTGTAGAAGGGAGACCGTAGGAGATCAGGATCAACTAGAATCCTGGCATGGTTACCCTAACAAAAGTAGATACCTACCAACAGGGGTGAAGAAAGGACAGAGAGACCAGGGGGTAAGAGAAGACAAACGGGATAACGGACGAGAAGAAGAAAAGAGAGGGGGGAGAAGAGTAGGGGTGGGATACATATACGACCCGGAGGTCCCAAGATCCACTAATAGTGTGAGATAGACCCCTCAATAGATAAGCGAGGTGTGAGTATAGGCAGCCCAGGGTTCCCAAATAGTCTCTAATTTTTGGTACGTATTCAGGAGACTACTAGATAGTTTTTCTTGGGTCATGATCCAGGAGACTTTTCTTTTAAATAAGGTGAATGAGACCATAGGGCTCTTCCATGCTTTAGCTATAGTCAAATTCGCCCCAGAAGCATGAAATGGATCAACCTTTTTTGACCATTGGCGTTGTTCGGAGCAAAATGTTTTTTTTTTGTCAACTGCTTGTTTTGTCTAGGGAATGGAAGCAGGGCCTGTGCAAACTAGGCAGACACCTAGGGCGCATTTTCCTAGGGGCAGACATGTTTCCGCACTCTCTCTATCATGAATGATCCTTGTGAGCTGAGGGGAGGGGCGGCCGTGGGGGGAGGAAGAAGGGGCAGTGGAAGATGCCAGGTGTCTTGGGCAGTGCGGAATTACCAGGCCCTGGCTTTCCAACACTGTTAGGGGGCCCAAAGAGGCAGGAAGTGAGTCCACCAGAGTGCTGCCTGAATGATGATCCTCTTTGGCTGGAGCTGAGCGGCCTTAACCCCGGGCAGGAAGTGACTCTCTGCACTGAGCTGGTGGGCAGCCGTTTATTTCCCTGGGTCGGTATTAAGCAGGAAGCTGAGGAGAGCTGAACCTGAGCTCGGCACTGGAGGGCGGAACCTTTACTGGGGCAGAAGCAACGAGGCACCGGAAGGGTCTGAGGATGTTGGTGATGAAGGAGGTGCGGAGCTCTCTGACTGCTGCTTCTCCCTCCACCAGTAGACGGTTGGAGCTGTGGTGAGCACTGTGGTCCAGGAGAGGAGCGTCCTGGGAGAAGGAATCAGCAGGATCACAGAGAAAGGGGGGCAGAGTGGGGGCCACTCTCTTCATACCGCCCGGTGAGTGTGCCCAGAACAGGGGATCGGGATCCCTGGGTGTTACATGGAGCATCCCTGGTATGAAAGGGAATCAGGGTCATCAGGTGTGACATGGGGGATAGGGGTCACCGGGTGTAACAGGGGTTCGGGGTCACCAGGTGAGCCATGAGGAATTGGGGTCCCTGGGTGTGCCATGGGGGAATTGGGTCCCCAGGTGTGACACAGAGAAACATTAGGGTCCCCAGGTGCGACATGGAGGAACATCAGGGTCTGACACAGAGGAACATTGGGGTCACTGGGTATGACATGGAGGGAACACAGGGTCCCTGGGTGTGACATGGAGGAACATTGGGGTCAGTGGATAGGACAGCATGACATGGAGGAATATTGGGGTACCAAGGTGTGACATGGAAAAATATCAAAGTCCCTGGGTGTGACATGGAGGGACATCAGGATCCCCGGGTGTGACATGGAGGAATATGGGGGTCACTAGGTATGAGAGCATAACATGGAGGAAGCATCAGATCAGGGTCACTGGGTATGACATAGAGGAGTTTTTAACCATTTCCCTTTTTTTGGGGGGGGCCCAAGTAGCTGATCTTGCCTAGGGCGTAAAATAGTCTAGCACCGGCTCTGAATGGAAGAAAACTGTTTATTCACCTGATCCTCCACTCTACCTGTTAATGGCGCTCCCCCAAGAGCAAGCAGTGGACTGTTCCTGATGTTCTCATGTCCAGAGCAGGTCTATGGGTATGATGACTCAGGAACAGTCCAATGCCCAAGAATGCTAGACTACGGGGAGGGGGACAGGAGCCACAGGAGCCAATCTTGTGCTGGGGAAATCAGAGGATTAGGTAAGCATATCTCCATTCTCCAAACCCCCAGACTAGTGGTCTCCAAAATGTGGCCCCCTTTACTTGCCTTTATCTGGCCCTTGGGGCACTATTCCACCAACTGACACCAATGATAGGGCACCATTCCCCCCACTGACACTGTCAATGAGGCACTATTCCTCCCAATAAAACAAATGATGGGGCACTGATGCTGGGGCATTTTCTACTCCCACTGGCCACAGTCTGCCCCCCCCCCCTCAAGCTTGAAGGACAGTAAACTGGCCCCTTGCTTACAATGTTTGGGGACCCCTGTCCTAGACAAAAATAAGCAGTTGACCTGTGCAGTGCACGCACAACCCCACTGCATGGGAAAACTTTTTTCTGCCTGGAGTTGGGCTTGAAGCATTGCCCCTCGCCCTCAGTGCTTTAGTGCCGGTTCACACTACCGCGGCACGACTTCGGGGGCGATCTGTGAAGTCGCGTGCACCGTGACTTCAGTGCGACTGGCACGGACTTCATATAATGAATGTCAATGCAAGTCGCTCCGGTGTCGCCCCGAAGTAGTACAGGAACTATTTTCTAAGTCGGAGCGACTTGAGTCGCTCCTATTAGAAAGGTTCCTGTAGCACTGAATGGACCGCGACTTGTCAGGCTGACAAGTCGCCTGACAAGTTGCGGTAGTGTGAATGGGCACTTAAACTTTTTTCTCCCTTCATTTTATTTATTTGTTCTATGTTTAATGTCTACAACTCTACTCTTTTCTTAAAAAAATTATCTAAACTCAGGAATAAAAATGAGATTATTGTACTCATTTCTTGGAGTCCCCTGTGGGACACAGGAAGTCTCAAACCTTAACGTTCTACTGACACCTACAGGAGAATTTAAAAATGCAGGTGAGCCTATCATAACCCCTCCTATGACCAGCATGCCTCAGTTTTGTAGCAAATCAGTACCAAGAGTATGACCAAAAACAGAGGGTGGTACCTGTGTCCCTCAATGGTCTCCAAGAAAAGGATTTTACAAAAAGAGTACAAAAATCCTATATTCTTTCTCATCCATGGAGTAAAACATGAGGTTTAAGACCTTTGGGATGTTCAAAAGTGGGCTGGCCAAGGGGTGGACAACAACAAACCGATACTAACAACCGACACTAACAACCGATACTAACAACCGATACTAACAGGCCCAAGAAAGAACCAACAGAACTGGGTACTGCCTGCAGCTCAAAGAGGTACAGTGCCTTGCGAAAGTATTCTGCCCCCTTGAACTTTGCGACCTTTTGCCACATTTCAGGCTTCAAACATAAAGATATAAAACTGTAATTTTTTATGAAGAATCAACAACAAGTGGGACAAAATCATGAAGTGGAATGAAATTTATTGGATATTTCAAACTCTGTTAACAAATAAAAAACTGAAAAATTGGGCGTGCAAAATTATTCAGCCCCCTTAAGTTAATACTTTGTAGCGCCACCTTTTGCTGCGATTACAGCTGTAAGTCGCTTGGGGTATGTCTCTATCAGTTTTGCCCATTCCTCCTTGCAAAACAGCTCGAGCTCAGTGAGGTTGGATGGAGAGCGTTTGTGAACAGCAGTTTTCAGTTCTTTCCACAGATTCTCGATTGGATTCAGGTCTGGACTTTGACTTGGCCATTCTAGCACCTGGATATGTTTATTTGTGAACCATTCCATTGTAGATTTTGCTTTATGTTTTGGATCATTGTCTTGTTGGAAGACAAATCTCCGTCCTAGTCTCAGGTCTTTTGCAGACTCCATCAGGTTTTCTTCCAGAATGGTCCTGTATTTGGCTCCATCCATCTTCCCATCAATTTTAACCATCTTCCCTGTCCCTGCTGAAGAAAAGCAGGCCCAAACCATGATGCTGCCACCACCATGTTTCACAGTGGGGATGGTGTGTTCAGGGTGATGAGCTGTGTTGCTTTTACACCAAACATAACGTTTTGCATTGTTGCCAAAAATTTCGATTTTGGTTTCATCTGAGCAGAGCCCCTTCTTCCACATGTTTGGTGTCTCCCAGGTGGCTTGTGGCAAACTTTAAACTACACTTTTTATGGATATCTTTAAGAAATGGCTTTCTTCTTGCCACTCTTCCATAAAGGGCAGATTTGTGCAGTATACGACTGATTGTTGTCCTATGGACAGAGTCTCCCACCTCAGCTGTAGATCTCTGCAGTTCATCCAGAGTGATCATGGGCCTCTTGGCTGCATCTCTGATCAGTCTTCTCCTTGTATGAGCTGAAAGTTTAGAGGGACGGCCAGGTCTTCGTAGATTTGCAGTGGTCTGATACTCCTTCCATTTCAATATTATGGCTTGCACAGTGCTCCTTGGGATGTTTAAAGCTTGGGAAATCTTTTTGTATCCAAATCCAGCTTTAAACTTCTCCACAACAGTATCTCGGACCTGCCTGGTGTGTTCCTTGTTCTTCATGATGCTCTCTGCGCTTTAAACGGACCTCTGAGACTATCACAGTGCAGGTGCATTTATACGGAGACTTGATTACACACAGGTGGATTCTATTTATCATCATTAGTCATTTAAGTCAACATTGGATCATTCAGAGATCCTCACTGAACTTCTGGAGAGAGTTTGCTGCATTGAAAGTAAAGGGGCTGAATAATTTTGCACGCCCAATTTTTTAGTTTTTTTTTTGTTAACAAAGTGTGAAATATCCAATAAATTTCATTCCACTTCATGATTGTGTCCCACTTGTTGTTGATTCTTCACAAAAAATTACAGTTTTATATCTTTATGTTTGAAGCCTGAAATGTGGCAAAAGGTCGCAAAGTTCAAGGGGGCCGAATACTTTCGCAAGGCACTGTATTTGAAGGACCTTATGCCGAACGCTGGCATCAGATGAAGAGAAGAGAGTAAAAAGAACCCCAAGAAATTCTTTAAGTATATAAACAGTAAGAAAGCGAGGCCAGAACACATTGGCCCCATAAAAGATGATAAAGGAAATTTGGCCACAGAGGACAGAGAGAAGGCGAAAGTGTTAAATAAATTCTTCTCTTCAGTCTTCACAAATCAATCGGGGGGCTACACTAACCCAGCTTGTAAGGCCAAACTAAACAACACACCTCAGGAAATACCGCCATGGCTAACAGAAGATAGACTTAGAACTAAACTAGAGAAACTTAACATAAATAAATCACCGGGACCGGATGGCTTGCACCCGAGGGTTCTTAAAGAGCTCAGCCAGGTGATTGCCAGACCATTATTCTTGATCTTTAAGGATAGTCTACAGACGGGTACGGTGCCAGCTGATTGGAAAAAAGCCAACGTGGTACCAATATTTAAGAAGGGGCCGAGATGTATCCCGGGTAACTATAGGCCGGTCAGCCTAACATCTGTAGTCTGCAAGATTTTGGAGGGGATGTTCAGGGACCACATATTCTTTATTAGGCTTGGACAATGGTGTGACTGAGTCATTTAGAGATAGTGGAACAAGAAGCTGGTGAACCCTTTTAAGGTCCGTCAGAAATGACAAACAGGGACTCTGAAGGAAGTGGCTGAGAGAGGCAGACTATCACAGCTTGAGCCATATGCAGACAATGGAGGGACATTTCTAAGGGTTCAGCATCCACCCGAATAGGTGTTACCTCTGGATAGTTAAAAATACGCTGGGGTTTATTTAATAAAGGCAAATCCACTGTCCACTGCACAAGTGCAATAGGAAGTGCATTCCCTGTAGATCTGAGCTGGACAATCAAGGAAAATAAAAAACAGCATTTTTGCTTGCAAATGATTGGATGATAGAATCAGCAGAGCTTCCCCCTCATTTCAGATCTTCCCTTCAGATCTACAGCGACTGCACTTCCAAGTGCACTTGCAGTGCATAGTGGATTTGCCTTTAGTAAATCAACCCCATGGCCTACACCGACTGTTTGCTCAAGAGGAGGTTGTCCAAGTATTCCACAACAAGGATGCCACAAAAGCCCAACAGGGCTATTAATGGGGCCAGCACCTTGGTACAGAAGAGTCCGGAGGACAGGGCCACAAACAGCTAGTGCCCCGTCTTAGAACTTTGAAACAAGTTGCCAGGGGTCATTGAAAGAAGACCGCCAAGACCGACACCTGGCCCTTGATGGTACTCAAGGCCAATTTCTGCTCAACCACTGTTGAAGGAAGGTTAAAGCCCCGTACACACGAGTCGAAATTCGGCTGGGAATTTTCGTCCGACGACCGATCTGCCGATTTTCGGCTTGTTAGTATGATGCTTCCGACAACCGACTCCGACTTTTCGCCCGAAAAAATTCTGGTGTGCAGGCTATAAAATTTTTGTCCTCCGTCAAAACACGTCCGATTTTCGAGCAGTCAGTACAGATTTCGACAGGGAAAAATCTTATGAGAAAGACTGGGCATGCTCAGAGATGAAAGAACACAAAGAAAGCAAACCAACACATGACATCACTTCTGAAGTAGAATTTTGTCGTGCGGGAAAATTCGTGTGCAGTCTAGGCACATTCCAACCAACAAAACACAACTCTGGACAAAAGACGGACGTCTGTTCGGCGGAAATTCGTTGCGTGTGTACTAGGCTTAAGACCCAAGCCACCGAGAAAGAGCGAGGCTGAACACCAAGCGACTCAAACCACGAAATGTACGCTTTCCACGTACGATGGTAAATCTTCCAAGAGCTAGACTTCCTAGTTTTCAGCAGTGTTGGGTTCAATGACCCAGGCAAACCTCTATCCTTCAGCACCTGGCTTTCAACAGCCAAGCCGTCAAAGCCAGTGACTGTAAAGCAGGATGGAAGATTGGCCCTTGGGACAGCAGATCCTCCCTGAGAGGCAGTCTCCAAGGGACGTTGGCGACCAGCCGCACCAGGTTGGCATACCAAGACTGGCGAGGCCAGTCCAGAGCTACTAGAATGACCAGAATCCCTTCTGCCTCGATCCTGCGCAAGAGTCTGGGCAGAAGCTTGAGAGGAGAGAAGGCATAATTATTATGATTATTAGTTAGGCTTGTTACATGCGTCCATGGGTGGATCATCTGGTCTGAGGGAGTGTCCCCACTGTGTCCAATAGAGGAGGCCTGTTGGGCAGTGGAGGAAACCCAGCCAGTGACACACAGGCTTTTGTAGCTGTCCCAGTGGGTTGGTACAAACAGTGGTGCATCCTGGGATAGGCTATAAAAACCAGGGGAACATGTGGGAGGGGGTTTTTGGGCGGGAAGCCAACTCCCAGAAGGAGGGTATGGCTGTTTCTCCTGCAGGTGGTCACAGGCAGTCGGCCTGGTGAACCTGAAGGTGTTGCTGAACGCAGAGGTCCGGTGGATGCTGACAAGTGTAGTTTGGAGGCAACGGTGACTCTGGAAAAACAGTGTCCATGAGTACAGAGGAACTTGCCCAGGGGTCTGCCAGGAAGGGGACCCCTCCAGAAGCTAGGGTCGGCGGACGGGGCACACAGGCATTGAGAGGAAAGGGGGTGCCAGTTTCAGAACCCTGAAGAGAATATTTACACAGGAACATTTACCTTCATTTAGTGGCAAAGTGAAGCAGCGGCCTTGCCGCATTCTACAGTAAGCTGTCCCTCAGACTGTGAATAGTTAATAGTTGGAGTATCCCACTCATCCCTTCTCCTATCCAAGTTCTCAATAAAACCACAGAAAACCAACACCCCCTGGATTGATTGACCGAGCCAAGATCTTTTAATGCGGTTATCTGCTGTCAGTTGCTAAGGGTAACCCAGGGGAATCCAGAAAGTGTAATTCTCAGCAGTCCTCTAGGGGGCAGTGCTACACTAATATGCAAGAAGCTGTATAAATTAGGGTTAGTGTGCCTTTCATGAATTTGTTTCCAGCTACAGTTGCTGTTATTAAACCTCCCTTCTTTGTTGGAAATGTATTGCCTGGTCTTTCGTTACTTTTCTACATCAACAGATATACAGTATCTCACAAAAGTAAGTACACCCCTCACATTTTTGTAAATATTTTATTCTATCTTTTCATGTGACAACACTGAAGAAATGACACTTTGCTACAATGTAAAGTAGTGAGTGTACAGCTTGTATAACAGTGTAAATTTACTGTCCCCTCAAAATAACTCAACACACAGCCATTAATGTCTAAACCGCTGGCAACATAAGTCAGTACACCCCTAATTGAAAATGACCAAATTGGGCCCAAAGTGTCAATATTTTGTGTGGTCACCATTATTTTCCAGCACTGCCTTAACCCTCTTGGGCATGGAGTTCACCAGAGCTTCACAGGTTGTCACTGGAGTCCTCTTCCCCTCCCCCATGATGACATCACAGAGCTGGTGGATGTTAGAGACCTTGCGCTCCTCCACCTTCTGTTTGAGGATTCCCACAGATGCTCAGTAGGGTTTAGGTCTGGAGACATGCTTGGCCAGTCCATCACCTTTACCCTCAGCTTCTTTAGCAGGGCAGTGGTTGTCTTGGAGGTGTTTGGGGTCGTTATGTTGGAATACTGCCCTGTGGCTCAGTGTTGGGGGTAACGAGTTACAATGTACCGCGTTACATTAACTACATTACTTCTTTTGGTAACGTAGTAACGTAACGCGTTACATTCATAACATCGGTAACAAAATTACTTTACTCGGCTTGAGTAACACGCTTTCCTGCGTTACCCAAGCTGTTGACAACTCGCGCGGGCCGAGGAGGAGGCGGGAGGACTGAGGAGACGCGGGGGATCGTGTGGCTGAGGAGGAGAGCGGGAGGACTGAGGAGAAGACGCCCACCACTGCAGGTAAGTGTACTGGTCTCTCTGGCGTGGTCACTTTGGCATTGAAAGGGGGCACGCTGTGGTCAATCTGGGGACACGCTGTGGTCACTCTGGCATTGAAAGGGGGCACACTGTGGTCAATCTGGGGGCATGCTGTGGTCACTTTGGCATTGAAAGGGGGCACGCTGTGGTCACTCTGGCATTGAAAGGAGGCACGCTGTGGTCAATCGGGGGGCACGCTGTGGTCAATCTGGGGGCACGCTGTGGTCAATCTGGGGGCACGCTGTGGTCACTCTGGCATTGAAAGGGGGCACGCTGTGGTCACTCTGGCATTGAAAGGAGGCACGCTGTGGTCAATCTGGGGGCACGCTGTGGTCAATCTGGGGGCACGCTGTGGTCACTCTGGCATTGAAAGGGGGCACACTGTGGTCAATCGGGGGGCACGCTGTGGTCAATCTGGGGGCACGCTGTGGTCAATCTGGGGGCACGCTGTGGTCAATCTGGGGGCACGCTGTGGTCACTCTGGCATTGAAAGGGGGCACGCTGTGGTCACTCTGGCATTGAAAGGAGGCACGCTGTGGTCAATCTGGGGGCACGCTGTGGTCAATCTGGGGGCACGCTGTGGTCACTCTGGCATTGAAAGGGGGCACGCTGTGGTCACTCTGGCATTGAAAGGAGGCACGCTGTGGTCAATCTGGGGGCACGCTGTGGTCACTCTGGCATTGAAAGGGGGCACACTGTGGTCAATCGGGGGGCACGCTGTGGTCAATCTGGGGGCACGCTGTGGTCAATCTGGGGGCACGCTGTGGTCACTCTGGCATTGAAAGGGGGCACGCTGTGGTCACTCTGGCATTGAAAGGAGGCACGCTGTGGTCAATCTGGGGGCACGCTGTGGTCACTCTGGCATTGAAAGGGGGCACACTGTGGTCAATCGGGGGGCACGCTGTGGTCAATCTGGGGGCACGCTGTGGTCAATCTGGGGGCACGCTGTGGTCAATCTGGGGGCACGCTGTGGTCACTCTGGCATTGAAAGGGGGCACGCTGTGGTCACTCTGGCATTGAAAGGAGGCACGCTGTGGTCAATCTGGGGGCACGCTGTGGTCAATCTGGGGGCACGCTGTGGTCACTCTGGCATTGAAAGGGGGCACGCTGTGGTCACTCTGGCATTGAAAGGGGGCACACTGTGGTCAATCGGGGGGCACGCTGTGGTCAATCGGGGGGCACGCTGTGGTCAATCGGGGGGCACGCTGTGGTCAATCGGGGGGCACGCTGTGGTCAATCTGGGGGCACGCTGTGGTCACTCTGGCATTGAAAGGGGGCACACTGTGGTCAATCGGGGGGCACGCTGTGGTCAATCGGGGGGCACGCTGTGGTCAATCGGGGGGCACGCTGTGGTCAATCGGGGGGCACGCTGTGGTCAATCTGGGGGCACACTGTGGTCACTCTGGCATTGAAAGGGGGCACACTGTGGTCATATATATATATATATATATAAATAAAACAATAAATATTGTATTGTTTTTTTGTGTACTACAAACAAATATGCGCATTGGAATTTGTTCATTTTTTTTCAAAAGTAAAGTAATAAGTAGTGAAGTTACTTTTCAAATGCAGTAACTAGTAAAGTAATCTCATTACTATTTACAGAAGTAACTAGTTACATTTTTTGAGTAACTACCCCAACACTGCCCTGCCCCCCAGTCTCTGAAGGGAGGGGATCATGCTCTGCTTCAGTATGTCACAGTACATGTTGGCATTCATGGTTCCCTCAATGATCTGTAGCTCCCCAGTGCCGGCAGCACTCATGCAGCCCCAGACCATGACACTCCCACCACCATGCCTGACTGTAGGAAGACACACTTGTCTTTGTACTCCTCACCTGGTTGCCCCCACACACGCCTGACACCATCTGACACCAAATAAGTTTATCTTGGTCTCATCAGAGCACAGGAGATGGTTCCAGTAATCCATGTCCTTAGTCTGCTTGTCTTCAGCAAACTGTTTGCAGGCTTTCTTGTCCATCATCTTTAGAAGAGGCTTCCTTCTGGGATGACAGCCATGCAGACCAATTTGATGCAGTGTGCGGTGTATGGTCTGAGCACTGACAGGCTGACCCCTCCCCCCCCCCTTCAACCTCTGCAGCAATGCTGGCAGCACTCATACGTCTATTTCCCAAAGACAACCTCTGGATATGACGCTGAGCACGGCACTCAACTTCTTTGGTTGACCATGGTGAGGCCTGTTCTGAGTGGAACCTGTCCTGGTAAACCGCTGTATGGTCTTGGCCACCGTGCTGCAGCTCAGTTTCAGGGTCCTGGCAATCTTCTTATAGCCCTAGGCCATCTTTATGTAGAGTAACAATTCTTTTTTTCAGATCCTCAGAGAGTTCTTTGCCATGGGGTGCCATGTTGAACTTCCAGTGACCAGTATGAGAGAGTGAGAGCGATAACGCCAAATTTAACACACCTGCCCCCCATTCACACCTGAGACCTTGTAACACTAACGAGTCACATGACACCGGGGAGGGAAAATGGCAAATTGGGCCCAATTTGGACATTGTCACTTAGGGGTGTACTGACTTTTGTTGCCAGCGGTTTAGACATTAATGGCTGTGTGTTGAGTTATTTTGAGGGGACAGTAAATTTACACTGTTATACAAGCTGTACACTCACTACTTTACATTGTAGCAAAGTCTCATTTCTTCAGTGTTGTCACATGAAAAGATAGAATAAAATAGTTACAGAAATGTGAGGGGTGTACTTACTTTTGTGAGATACTGTGGGCGTTGCTTTGAGTTCAGACAAAATTGCAGCAAAATTGTGAGAGTTTTAGGTGACAGAAGTGTGAAAGGGGCGGTTATCAGTTCTGTGATAGGAGGGGACTTACCGAAGTCCTGCATGATCATAGTGTGGGGGATGGTGGGGTCCCGAGTCTGCAGATCCACTCCTCCGACATCCATGGTGTCCAAATCATTGACAGAACCTATAGGGGGGCAGAGGGAGGAGTTATCACCAATACAGCATTAGGACCAGTGCTGGGACAAGGTCCCCCCCCCTCCCCATGATATGTGTCCCCCCCACAAATACACTGACCACTAATCAGCCTACTTACTCCCTAAGCGTACATTTCCCCTCCCACTACAAATCCACCCTGAAAAAATCCCCCACCTCTGCACAAATCTTTGCCTCCCCCCCAAAAAAAAGAAATACATCCCCTTCTACTACAACGAATCTCCCCCGCCTACTTTGAATCTCCCACTCCTAGCACAAATCCCCCCCCCCCCCCAATTCCTTCTCCTAGCACAACCCCCCCCCCCCCCACACACACACACTTTAACTCCCCCTCCTAGCACAAATCCTCTCACTCCAAAATTTCCCCTCCTAGTAAACATCCCGTCCACTTCAAATCCTCCCAGAACAACTCCCCTCTCCAAATCCCCCCTCCTAGCACACATTTCCCCCCAAATCCCCCCCCCCAGCACACATTTCCCCCCCAAATCTCCCCTCAGAGCACACATTCCCCCCCAAATCTCCCCTCCTATTACACATTCCCCCCCCCAATTCCCCCCCTAACACACATCCCCCCCCCCAATCCCCCCTCCTAGCACACGTTCCCCCCAAATCCCCCCTCCTAGCACACATTCCCCCCCAAACCCCCCCTCCTAGCACACATTCCCCCCCAAATCCCCCTCACAGCACACATTCCCCCCCAAATCTCCCCTCCTAGCACACATTTCCCCCCCCCCAATTCCCCCCCTAACACACATTCCCCCCCCAATCCCCCCTCCTAGCACACGTTCCCCCCAAATCCCCCCTCCTAGCACACATTCCCCCCCAAATCCCCCCTCCTAGCAGACATTCCCCCCCCCAAATCCCCCCTCACAGCACACATTCCCCCCCCAAATCCCCCTTCCTAGCACATATTCCCCCTCAAATCCCCCCTCCTAGCACACATTCCCCCTCAAATCCCCCCCTCCTAGCACACATTCCCCCCCAAACCCCCCCTCCTAGCACACATTCCCCCCCAAATCCCCCTCACAGCACACATTCCCCCCCAAATCTCCCCTCCTAGCACACATTTCCCCCCCCCAATTCCCCCCCTAACACACATTCCCCCCCCCAATCCCCCCTCCTAGCACACGTTCCCCCCAAATCCCCCCTCCTAGCACACATTCCCCCCCAAATCCCCCCTCCTAGCAGACATTCCCCCCCCCAAATCCCCCCTCACAGCACACATTCCCCCCCCAAATCCCCCTTCCTAGCACATATTCCCCCTCAAATCCCCCTCCTAGCACACATTCCCCCTCAAATCCCCCCCCTCCTAGCACACATTCCCCCTCAAATCCCCCCTCCTAGCACAAATCCCCCCCAAATCCCCCCTCCTAGCACACATTACCCCCCAAATCTCCCCTCCTAGCATACATTCCCCCCCCAAATCCCCCTTCCTAGCACACATTCACCCCACCCCCAAATCCCCCCTCCTAGCATAAATCCTCTAACTCCAAAATTTCCCCGTCCAACCACACCCCCCCCCCCCCCGACACTTCAAACCCCCTGCTAGCACAAATCCTCTAGCCCTAAAATTTCCCCTCCTAGTAAACATCCCCCCTCCTAGCACAAATCCTCTCACTCCAAAATGTCCCCTCCTAGTAAACATCCCCCCTCCCAGCACACTTTCCCCCCACCCCCCCAAAAAAAAAAATCCCACCTCCTAGCATAAATCCTCTCACTCCAAAATTTCCACTCCAACTGCACATCCTCCCTCCCCCACTTAAAAAGTAACCCCCCCCCCCCCCCATCCCAGCACAAATCCCCCTTCAGCACAAATCGTTACCCCTCCCCATCCCCCAAACCCCCCCCCCCCCCAGCTGAAATGCCCCCCCCCTGAACTGAATGGTGGGGGTATAATATGATACACATGGGTTATTGATCAGGGAACTGAATGGTGGGGGTATAATATGATACACATGGGTTATTGATCAGGGAACTGAATGGTGGGGGGGGGGGGGGGTATAATATGATACACATGGGTTATTGATCAGGGAACTGAATGGGGGGGGGGGTATAATATGATACACATGGGTTATTGATCAGGGAACTGAATGGTGGGGGTATAATATGATACACATGGGTTATTGATCAGGAAACTGAATGGTGGGGGGTATAATATGATACACATGGTTATTGATCAGGGACTGAATGGTGGGGGGGTATAATATGATACACATGGGTTATTGATCAGGGAACTGAATGGTGGGGGGTATAATATGATACACATGGGTTATTGATCAGGAAACTGAATGGTGGGGGGTATAATATGATACACATGGGTTATTGATCAGGGGACTGAATGGTGGGGGGGTATAATATGATACACATGGGTTATTGATCAGGAAACTGAATGGTGGGGGGGTATAATATGATACACATGGGTTATTGATCAGGGGAACTGAATGGTGGGGGTATAATATGATAGACATGGGTTTATTGATCAGGGAACTGAATGGTGGGGGTATAATATGATAGACATGGGTTATTGATCAGGGAACTGAATGGTGGAGGGTATAATATGATACACATGGATTATTGATCAGGGACTGAATGGCGGGGGGTATAATATGATACACATGGATTATTGATCAGGGAACTGAATGGTGGAGGGTATAATATGATACACATGGGTTATTGATCAGGGAACTGAATGGCGGGGGGTATAATATGATACACGTGGGTTATTGATCAGGAAACTGAATGGTTGGGGTATAATATGATACACATGGGTTATTGATCAGGGAAGTGAATGGTGGGGTATAATATGATACACATGGGTTATTGATCAGGGAACTGAATGATGGGGGTATAATATGATACACATGGGTTATTGATCAGGAAACTGAATGGTGGGGGGTATAATATGATACACATGGGTTATTGATCAGGGAAATGAATGGTGGGGGGTATAATATGATACACATGGTTATTGATCAGGGAACTGAATGGTGGGGGGTATAATATGATTCACAAGGGTTATTGATCAGGGAACTGAATGGTGGGGGGTATAATATGATTCACATGGGTTATTGATCAGGGAACTGAATGGTGGGGGGTATAATATGATTCACAAGGGTTATTGATCAGGGAACTGAATGGTGGGGGTATAATATGAAACACATGGGTTATTGATCAGGGAAGTGAATGGTGGGGGTATAATATGATACACATGGGTTATTGATCAGGGAAACTGAATGATAGGGGTATAATATGATACACATGGGTTATTGATCAGGGAACTGAATGGGTGGGGGGGGTATAATATGATACACATGGGTTATTGATCAGGGAACTGAATGGTGGGGGTATAATATTGATACACATGGGTTATTGATCAGGGAACTGAATGGGGGGGGGTATAATATGGTACACATGGGTTATTGATCAGGGAACTGAATGGTGGGGGGTATAATATGATACACATGGGTTATTGATCAGGAAACTTAATGGTGGGGGTATAATATAATACACATGGGTTATTGATCAGGGAACTGAATGGTGGGGGTATAATATGATACACATGGGTTATTGATCAGGGAACTGAATGATGGAGGGTATAATATGATACACATTGGGTTATTGATCAGGGAACTGAATGGTGGAGGGGTATAATATGATACACATGGGTTATTGATCAGGGAACTGAATGGTGGAGGGTATAATATGATACACATGGGTTATTGATCAGGGAACTGAATGATGGGGGGTATAATATGATACACATGGGTTATTGATCAGGGAACTGAATGGTGGTGGGGTATAATATGATACACATGGGTTATTGATCAGGGAAATGAATGATGGGGGGTATAATATGATACACATGGGTTATTGATCAGGGAACTGAATGGTGGAGGGGTATAATATGATACACATGGGTTATTGATCAGGGAACTGAATGGTGGAGGGGTATAATATGATACACATGGGTTATTGATCAGGGAAATGAATGATGGGGGGTATAATATGATACACATGGGGTTATTGATCAGGGAAATGAATGATGGGGGGTATAATATGATACACATGGGTTATTGATCAGGGAACTGAATGGGGGGGGGGGGGGTATAAAATGATACACATGGGTTATTGATCAGGGAACTGAATGGGGGGGTATAATATGATACACATGGGTTATTGATCAGGGAAATGAATGGTGGGGGGTATAATATGATACACATGGGTTATTGATCAGGGAACTGAATGATGGGGGTATAATATGATACACATGGGTTATTGATCAGGGAACTGAATGAAGAGGGGTATAATATGATACACATGGTTATTGATCAGGGGACTGACATGGTTGGGGGTATAATATGGTACACATGGGTTATTGATCAGGGAACTGAATGGTGGGGGTAT